>NC_056727.1:1127839114-1127918088 GCF_019279795.1 Protopterus annectens | reverse complement strand
AAAATGTGTACCTAGGAACCTATACACACAGTACCAACATATGCTGATAGGTGCATGTATAGTTCAGGTGTTGACATTCCTTGCTCCAATAGCTGTTGTTGTACAATGGTTGAGGGCTGCCTATGTAGGATTCACACAGTAGGCCACCTATACATTACAATTTACAGGTGGTCGTGTGTGAGTTCCATCCATTTTACTGTGTGTGCAGGTGGAGATGTGTGTCAGTCCATAGGGCCTACACTGTCAGAGTATGTGCTATACGTTCCCTCTTTGCCAAGGCATAGGCATATTGGGCACGCCTCTGTCTGCCTACTGGGGCTGGCACAGGGTGTTCGTGGTCTGAATCCCTCTGTGCCTGTTATGGCCTTGGCAATTGCAGTGGGCTGTGAGGGCCTTCAACATTTTGTCTCTGCTGCAGCTGTTTCTGCAGGATCATATTATGCAGCATGGCACATACTATGAGGATGTGGGCACACGTGCCTGGAGAGTACTGCAAGGCTCCACCAGATATGTCCCAGCAACGGAACTATGATTTCAGCATCCCGAACACACACTATATGATGATTCTGGTTTGTGCGTGCGCCTCATTATGGCGTTCTTGCATGGGTGTGTGTGCATTTCTGATGGGAGTCATCATCCACGGCTCCAGTGCATAGCCAGCATCCCCCACAAGGTGGCCATGTGGGATGTCCCCCCTGACAAATACCTGACACAGCTGTGAGGCATGCCGTATGTGGGAGTCATGGTAGCTTCCGGGGCTGCCAGCACACACATTCATGATAATGCCCTGGGCATTGCACATGACCTGGCAGTTGGAGTGGTATCCCTTGCGATTTATGTAGCACCTACCATGCTCACCAGGTGGTGACTTGATATGTATGTGCGTGCAGTCTATTGCACCCAGTACCTCCGGGTAGTGTGCCACATGGAAGAGATGCATATTGCTGATCAACTCCTCCTGAGTTCGGGGGAAGTATATATGCTCATTAGCATGTGGTAACATGGCATTTAGGAACTGGTGTAGTACCCTGGATGCTGATGCCTGTGAGATCCCCATTATATCTCCAGCTGGCCTTTAAAAGGTACCTGTGGCTAGTATTCACAAGCTTACACATACCTTTGTGTCCACTGGGATGGGTTCCCCTCTGTTGTTTCTGGATCTCAGGCGTGGCTGGCACAGCTCAACTATTTGTTGTAAGATGTCCCTGTCCACCCTGTAACACTCTACTATCTCCAGATCATGTAGCCCCTGGTAGGTTACCCTTGGTCTGAACACTCTTCTCCTCCTCTGGGGCCTGCGGTGGTTGTCAGCATCATCCTCCACAACACCGTCAATCTCTAACACATGATGATGAATCACAGCTATGGCAGCTCCTAACATGTATATTGTAAAAGTTCCCTGTATGTTTACACCTATGGTGCACTGTTTGGGAATACACAGGTGTGTGTGGGGTGCTTTCCTGCTTTATACTATTGTGCTGTGAACACCGATGATGTCATAGGGTGTGTATGTACGATCATAGCTACAGAGTATCTTATGTGTTTTACGACAGGACCTACTATTGTGGTGCCTTTGGTGTTGAATTACATTTGGCTGCCGTGGATTACCTCTTGCCCTTCCCTTTATATTTCTTCACATTTCACCTCCCATTTTCTGGCATGCATCCAGCAGCCTGCTTTCATTTGTACTTTCCTACACCTGGCTTATCTTGCATAATGTGTTCTATGGCCGGTCTACTGCAGGTTTGCTTTGCTGTGCTTTGACAGTTCTCTTTTCTTTTCAGTCTGACACCTCCCCTATCCTGTTTTGCAGGTTTCTGTGAGCAGACTTGTCAGCTGCCGTCAATTGCCCACTGTTAGTTAATAGGTGTTTATTGCTCAGTTGCACTCCAATTACCCTACTGCAGCATTTCCTTATTTTCTTCCCCTGACCTTCCTGTTTGAGCTGTGGTGTGCAGCGCGTGTGGCCACTTACCAGGTTTCGAGCACGTTTTGCTCCCTGTACACATGAGCTTTCGGGCACCATATGAGCTCTCAGCTAAACGATGCTATACCTTCCTCCCCACCCCTGCCCTGTGGCTTTGCTTAGCAATGGCCAGGCTGGATTTGCATTGCTCCAATGTGCTTACAGCTACGGTGGCACACCCCACTGCTGATGTCATGTATATCTCTAAGCCACTCCTCAGCGTTGTAGCGCTGCGCCGTATGGTACATCCTTATTCCGACGGGACGTTTCCGATTCACTATTTGCCTGCCTCTTTTGCATGGCATTAACTACTAATTCCTAGTTACCACGCCAAACACTATCACACACCCTTAGCAACCCTTGCAGCTTGGTTGTGGTGTACCATGCATACTATTGAGTATTATGGTGAAATCATGATTTGTATTACATTGCGATTTTATGACATTTGTATATATTTTCTTTGTGTTCCCATTTGCACACACATGCCCTGCGGTTGTACTTTGCGTTACTGTGGACTTGACATTAAATGTTGTTTTTTAGGTGTTGTGCATCTTTTCTTATGCCATTGGTTGTATATTTAGCCATTGGCATATGTTAACTTTGTAATACATTAGTCTGGTCCGCTTTCATAGCTCCAATGTTCTGTTTGGAAAAATGTAAGCCGTGTTTTTTGGTTTACATTTCTGTGGGCTTACGCTACACCTGCACCACTTCATGAATCGCTATGTACCTTCATTTGCATGGTGCGGCACTGCGCATGGGGTGATTAGCATATCTAAGCCGAGGGCTGCGCAGATCTGGTGTACGCCGGTAGTGCACATGCAATTGGATCATACCTGAATCGCTCAGTGGCCATGTTTGGCATTATACCGCCGACGTTACGCCTGCACCTGGCGCAAGCTTCATGAATCCCAGGGATAGACTATGTATGTTGATTTACAGTGTAAATATTTTATGTGCTATATAACTCCTTCTGTGAAAGAAAGGTATCCTGTTTTATATACCTGAGGTAACGTGAAAGCTCTCATGTGTCATCAGTTTTCAAAAAATATAGCTAAGGATTCCAGTAGTTAATTACCTTTGTTTTTAAATTCCAAGCAGTAAAATTGGTCCTTTAAAGTAATGTTAAAGCAGTTCATATCATAGTAGATGTTTTGAGAGATTTGGCTGTAACAATATCAGTAGGGTTGCCAACTTTTCATGTCAAAAATTCTGGACATGTACATGAAAGCAAAATGCAGTACCCCCCCCCCCACACATGCACCCCCCCCACGCATGTGGTACCCTCCCCACACAAACACAGACACACACACACACACACAGCCATTCTGGTGTCCCATTACTTGGCTATCTCTCCATTTCTCTCTAGTTGCCATAAATACTGTTCAAAACTCTGTGTGCATACTGTTTTCAGCTTTACTTCTACAATGATTACAGATACTTGGATTTAATGTAAAACTTTTATTTCAAATTTTATAGCACAAACACTAATAGCCATTTGCTAAACAAGCAATACAGTCTCTCCCAAACAGACATAGCTTTAATACTTCTTTGCCTTTAAAACTCACATTCACTGAAACATTGAAGCCTACATTCAAAGAAAATGCATCTGGCCAGTGGTGGATTAAGTTTACCTTTGGGTTTTTTCAAATCATAGGCCCCTTGCACACATTTTTAAAGCCAAGCAAAAGTTCTTTGATTTACCTTCCTGATTGTATTAAATTTTAATACATAATAACAGCTAGCAGACATGAATTAGCAGCCATCACAACTTTAAGACTGGAACACTCATGCTCATGTAGAATCTCTAATGAAACAAAATTGGCATATTACTGA
This sequence comes from Protopterus annectens, assembly GCF_019279795.1. Classification (NCBI taxonomy): domain Eukaryota; kingdom Metazoa; phylum Chordata; order Ceratodontiformes; family Protopteridae; genus Protopterus; species Protopterus annectens. Next base: position 1,127,914,286 of record NC_056727.1, on the reverse strand, counting down.
TATACTTAAATAGCATATATTGTCAGGCTGTGGCAACACAATCCTCTAAAATGTTGGATATGTTAACCATATGAAAATGTCCATATGTTAGTTCCCTTAAACCAATTCACACTAAAATCCAGAGAGTTCTAATAGGGTACTTGAGTACAAAACACCACATACATACTGTCCCAGATGACTATGCATGCCCCTTTAGAGAAGGTACATCAGATGTGACAGTGAAGTCTTCACATAAATAAGATAGCCATATTGCTCTTTGACAGACACAGCTGCTCAACAAGCCTCATCAGTGATCAGGCAGAAGTAATGCTATAGGTGCTCTTTTCATATACTAACTACCTCTCAAAAATGGTAGATACTTTTCTGTATACTTCTGATTTCTCATTGATAAGCGAATGAAAAACATATGGCTAACGTTCAACTTGCAGCTTTTAGACACACACACACAAACACATTGCGCTCAACAAACCTTATTATTTTTGATAGCGATGATGTGATGACAGCAACAGCACCACTTGTTAGACTGTGTGTTAAATTTATAGTTGTAAACATTTTGCCAGTAAGCATTGAAACAAAACACATAAACCAAATGACAAAACTGCCCAATGCAGAACATTTCAACCATAAAATGGCCACTCATACGTATGTCAATAAAATCCACCAATATCAGTCAATATGCACAATCTCTGCAGAGTGCAGAAGTAAAACATCTAAATTCCACATTAAATAGATCTGTAACTAATGAAAGGTTGCTGCTAGCAAACAATTTTATATTTCAGTGTTTCATCTACAGATCAATACATGCTGCCCTTGAAGAATTGATTTCCTATGTTACGTTAAAAAATGGTAAGCTGCCAGTAATATTGCAATAGGAAATGGATGGAAAACTGAAAACAGGTGCATAGTTACTACTAGGCATCATAGGAGGACATACCCAGGACTGCAGCACCCAGACTGCCCCATTAAGATACAACACAGTATGAGCTGAGGGAAAAAAAAAAACACGGAACTTACATGTGCCGCAGTGTTGCCATCCGTGACCTGACCACATCCTGCTATGGAAATGCACAATTTGCAAGGCAGATACAGTAGGCACATACTGAATAAACAGCAATGAAAGCATCGATGTGCACAGATGACTGGCAAATACAATTAAATGATTGCATGGAAAACGCAAAATCTTCAGCCAAGGCTACCGCAGGACCCCTATTAGGCAGTTCCCCCCCCTGGAAGGGCTACTTTTCTACAACAACGCCAGTAGTATATTCCGAATTATGTAAAGCGGAGTTACAGATAACTAAAACGTAAAGCTTGAACGTGGGATAACCACTCTGTAGAGCAACAAAAACATTTTACAGTGACAAGTAACGTAGTATTTAAAAAATGGAAAACAGCATTGGCTTTTTAGTACCTTTCAATGCGAATATATAGCGTTTTAAAATGATTCCAGAAACCACTGCACTGTTAAAATGAACAGGGTACACTACACATGTTGAACCGATATAGCCATATTCTGTATTCACCAATGTTTTAGAGACTTTGTGCAAGGCAGTTTTAATGTGTGATAGATACTCTTTTTCTGCATTAAACAGAAAAGTGAGTGTTTAACAGAGAAAATTAAGGCTACGAAATCTTATGGAGTTTCAGCTTTTAGCCCAAAGTTTGATTCATTCAGTCATTAAGCAAGTCAGGTTACCAGACAGTGGTCCCGTGTAGCTCCATAAAAACAGGCTTGCCCCAGTGGAGTACCTCATTAATAAAAAAAACAGTCTTTGCATGATTAAATTTAAAATGCATTGATACACTTTCCATACATCATTGTTTTACAATTAATGTAATTTCTGGTTATAATTCTAGTGTTAAAATTGCAACTAGTTTTACAATGATTATTGAATGTTTTTGATGCTTTACTCAACCCTCATTAAGCCAGCCATTGCATATAATGCCCCCATGACATATCGCTGTCCAGACACATGCAATGATGCAACAACTGGAACACCACAGAGGTATCTTACTAAAAGGATACGGTGTCTAAACATGTTCTACATAGCTTCATACATAGCTTTCAAATTATCAGGGACATATTTCTACAGAATCAAATACGCTTGGCCAGTGAAACCCTTTTAAAGCTGGGAACACTGGGGTCTGCTTACCTTATGTTGAGATGCTCAGCAGTACAATCCAAGCCACATAGATTCCATGGATTCCAACCGACACCGATCTCAGCAGCCATCGTGGAGGAAATGGTGAGCAAATCCCACACACAGATGGGTTACTAGAGAAAAGTCAGAGCAAACACCAACTGGACTTGTACTTTGCCTGGGGCTTTTCAGCAAACAGTCCGTCATCTTTATAATTCAAATTCCACGCGCGTGGAAGACAGTGAGTACTAACAGATGTAAACAGTTGCAAAGACACTGTTTTCATCATCTGCACCCGGACGCAAAGGGCGTTCTTAAAGAAGAATGCCTCTAAAAAAAAATGAATTTTTTAAAACTAAATGAAAATGTGCACAGTGCACCATTTTTTCCAGACAACACAGGCATTTTCCATTCTTCCGGACAGTGTCCCTTAATTCTAGACAGTCTGGAAGAATTCTGGACGGTTGGCAACCCTAAATATCAGTCTTTTGCTTCTTTTTGACATCTGTCCAGACATTTGTGTCTTTTGTTCTCTTGAGAAAAGGTGACATCCAATACATATCTTCCAGTAAAGTAATCACATTATTAGTTTTATTAAATGAAGAGGCTTCCTCTAAGTCAATAAAAGTCCTCATCTCATTGGCATATAGTATTCTTATCTTAAATGGATATGCAAGTTGTGCCTTGATGTTATTTTGTTTCAGAAACTTTATCATTGGCCACACTTTTTTCCTTTGTTCCATTAGTCTAGATGAATAGTCGTTATCAAATCTTATCAGCCTCTGTTTATATTTTAGAGGTGCCTTCCTCCAAGCAGATCTTAAAATCAGTTCCTTGTCCTACTATGAAAGAAATTTGATAATTATTGATCTAGGAGGAGAGTTTGAGTTAGTGGCAGGTTTCCCAAGAGCTCTGTGTGCCCTTTCAATGCCAAAGGAAAGTCCTTCTTTTAAATTTAAAAAGATAGGGATCCAGCTTGATAAAAAGGAAATAATATCCTCACCTTCTGTGTTTTCAGGTAATCCGAAAATCCTGATGTTATTTCTCCTCTCCTTATTTTCCAAGTCATCTACTTTATTAACTAACCAAGTGTTTTGTTTAAGAAGCAGTTCTTTCTGTGTTTCCTCTTCCTTAAGTCTGCTTTCTAAGTCATTTAGAGAAACCTCTATTCCTGTTATCCTTGTCTGGTGTTGTTGTAGCATTTCCTTGAGGTGTCAGCCTGTTTTTGCCTGCTTGTTTTAAGATTTTCCAGGTTCTCTTTAAAATCATCCATCTTCAAAGACAACTCCTGCAGGGTAGATGCCATCTGTTGTAGTTCCTTCTTTAAGGCAGCATCCTGGTGAGAATTCTTTGAGCTGCTTATTTTAACAAGTGAATATATCTCCAAGCTTTTTGACAGGAAATTATTTGTAAAACTTCACCAAAGTTTCTAAGTATGTAAATTAGTCCTTTATCTATAAGATTTTATACTTTGAAGAAAAAAAAAGAATATTTTTCCTGTCTTATTTAACTAGTTATATGGAGCTCTAAAATACTGCTGCTTTCAGTTAGCCATTCAGGCTCCACCCCGAAGGAAGACATTTTTGATAACAGAAAATGTAAGCCTTAGACACAGTTGTCAAAAAGTACTAGACTCACATTAAGAGGAGAACTGGAGAGGATTACAAAGAGAAGAATGTGATAAGCACTACTGTTTGATGCTACAACACAAAGATTTAGAGAGATGCCCATGGGACTTCTAATCCTCAAGGCCAAAATGAGTCTGTCTACTAGAAAAAATGCATTTTACAGAAAGTGGACTCTTGAAGTGGGGTAGAGGGAAAAGTAATCTTAAGGTCTTATCATCAGGCATTTCTTCTCACAACAAATACTATTCCTTGTTTTGACTACGTGGGCAGAAACTGCATAAGAGGGGCTATATGCATTTTTTTTATTGACTAGGCATTGCATACAATTTAAGAGAATAGTGCAAAGTTTGTGAAGGGATTCAAAACATTGTTAAGGCAGGAAATAAAGCCAGGGTGACCAAATTAGCTGAACAATGTGTACTTGGATAAACCCACAGGACAATCAAAAGGGCAGGGTTGTCTGTCAGGACAATGCCATGCCAGACAGAAAATGACAACATTGTCCATGTTACCAGATACATAAATTGCATTTTAAAACATGAAACATGGTAAACATGACCTGAGATGTGCCTTTAACCAAAAAGTTTAATTCTTTAGGGATTCTTAAGACAGCTAGTGGGGACAATTGAAATAAAGAATAAGCTGTAATAACTTTAGAAAATGTTCCTGCTTTTTAAAATGGTAATACAGAGAAGTGAATTGTACTTTACTATAATTTGTATTGGACTAGTGCTCTACTGAATGCAAAAATGTATATATCAGTGAAGAAAATGTGTGGTATTTAAGGTGTGTGAAACTGAATGCTGAATAGTACTGTGAATTTTTCAATGTGGATTTGCACTGCAGTTTGAAAGGGAAACCATTTCACTTCCTTCATCGTAAAACTTCTGGATTTAATTTCTCCAAGTATTTAGAGTTTCTAATATCATGACAAGAATGGTTCCCATTCCTAAGTCTGGGTACATCAAATTACAATTGTTTAATTCTTTGATGTTAGCCAAAAGTGTTCTTCTAGCACTCACAATGTATCTCCATCTGTAATTGATATGGGCTTACATATACTTGTAGCATACATACAGTATGTACAGTAGTAAATTCTTTTTTATTAGACCCATTGTTCGTACTACCATTGGAAATGTCTGGGTATCTTTCTTTTATGTACATTGTTTTTTGTTTCTGCCTGCAAATCTTTATATTTTATGAGTTTGTTTCTGTATGTAAGAAACTGTAATCACTGAGTGTAGCAAATTCAGTGATCAATGCAACTTTTGACTTTTTTCATGGGCTACTATATCTCAAGTTTCTCGCATTTATATTTAAACTGTTGGTAATCGGTGATCCCATATGATATACACTTCATCAGTTTCTATAATGCTTTGTGGGTCATGATTCCAACACATCTCAGTTACCTCTATGTTGTAATGTTTGTAAAATCCCTAATGCAACAGTCTTGCCACATTATTGTGCCTTTCAGTCTATAAGCTATCAGTATTTTATTTTATTTTTTTATTTTACATTTGTTTACTGGGAAAGTCCGACTAGACACAGGTACATTTTTAGTGGAGGCCCTGGGAGAAAAGGTCCAGAAAAAAATAGATACAATACACAATTCAGATAGTAAGAGATCAACAATATTTCTACAGCAAATAGAAGAATGTTACGGGATACTACATAGTAAACAAGATGTGAACAATAGCATTTAGTTCATCGTAAGAATGTTGAGCATTACCAACACCCTTGTTGACAATTCTACAATAAAACCACTGAGAATGTTTCACAGTAGCATTCATATATTAAGTACAATATTAAGAGATGTACCCATATCTTAAGTTTATGATGTAGGAGCGTCTTAGCTTATGCTAGTACTAATGCTGTGATTCATGTGTTTTTGAAACTTATTGAGGTGGGTAGTACTAATATATAGAGAAAGGTTTGCAGGGTATATCGGTTAGTATGGAGTGTAGGGTGTAGAGTATGCATTTATCCTGGGGAGTCACAGGAGCATAACCAGGTAATCCTATAGTGTGCGTTTAGGAGTTTTTTAAACTGTGAGTTGGAACCTATGGAGGTCAGCTGGCTAGGAGGGGTCATGATTCCAGCTTAATGTTTAATGTTCACTGGAAGATGTTACACTAGGTTACTTGATGAAGCCATATTTGTACAAAAGCTTCCCCCCATACACCTTTCAGTGTATAAGCTATCAGTATTTGATTTTATTTTATTTATTTATTTTTTTATTTTACATTTGTTTACCGGAAAAGCATGACTAGACCCAGGTACATTTTTAGTGGAGGCCCTGGGTGAAAAGGTCCAGAAAAAATAGATATAATACACAATTCAGACAGTATGAGATCAACAATATTTATTCAGTGAATAGAAGTTGTGCTATAGGATACCACATGGTAAACGATGTGAACAATATCATTTAGTTCATAGTAAGAATGTTTAGCATTTCCAACATCTTTGTTGACAATTCTACAATAAAATCATTGAGAATTTTTCACAGTTACATTCACATATTAAGTACAATATTAAGAGTTTTACCCATATCTTAAGTTTGTGATGTAGGATGGTCTTAGCTTATCTTAGTACTAATGCTGTGATTCATGTGTTTTTGAAACTTATTGAGGTGGGTAGTACTAATATATAGAGAAAGGTTTGTGGGGCATATTGATTAGTATGGAGTGTAGGGTGTAGAGTAAGCATTTATCCTGGGGAGTCACAGGAGTGAATCCGCGGTGGTACAGCAGTAACATTGTTACATCACAGCAAGAGGTTCTCCTGTTTGATTTTCGGCTGGAGTGTCTTCTGTGTGGAGTCCGCATGTCCTCCCTGCGGTCGAGTAGCATGCAAAAGACATGTGTACATGGGCATGCCTTCGCTGAAGGTTGGGCTGGCAACTCAGCACCATAAAAATTGACTGCCAAACATTAGCAGACCGGAGTTCTGCTGTGGTGACCCCTAACCGGGAAAAGCCACAAAGACAAAGACAAAAGTCACAGGAGCATAACCAGTAGTCTTGTAGTGTGCTTTTAGGAGTTTTTTAAACTGTGAGTTGGAACTTATGGGGGTCAGGTGGCTAGGAAGGGTCATGATTCCAGCTTAATGCTTAATGTTCATTGGAAGATGTTACACTAGGTTACTTGATGAAGCCATGTTTGTACAAAAGCTTCCCCCCACACCAGCAGCATATAAATATGGAAAGAGGAAAACATTTTCAAAATTCAAAGTGGAGCTACAGGAAATCATGTGACTCATAAGAGGAGACAAAACAGAGAATAAGAGAAAGTCTTAATTAAAGTTTATTATTATTTTACGTGTGTGAGAGAGACAGTTCTTAGATATTCATGCTAAAGGATATGCATGGAGACAGAACTGTTGCCTGAAAGAACTCTGCAAATTATGTTTTAGTATTTAAAGAGACAGTCAGAACACAATATATCTGCACTTAAAATTATTAAAGTTAGAATCAGTGCTTGCCATATGTCATGTGTATGTTCAGAACTTTATGTTGCGTTTCTTCTTCATGGATATTTTTGTCTGCATAGTCACTTTTTAAGTGTAATAATTTGTTTATTGTTTAAAAGTAAGGAAATGTGATACTGGATTTTAAATGTTTGCGGTTGGTGATTTTTTTCATGTGTTAGTTTTATGGCGTACATATTGAACATATATACATATGTGCAACTAACAGTGTGCAGCCACCGTTTGAAGTCTTGTTATCTCAATATTATTAAAGGTTAGCTTATTTTAAGGCTAAACTGTGGGTTCTTTGTTTACCAGTGTTGTTTGTCTGGTTACAGCATAGTGTAAACCAAGAACAAAGATCTTGGCACAGAAGAGGTTTTGGATGTTTAACACCTTTTTAAAAACACTGAATGTGCGTTTGTGTGCATGTGTATATGTATATGCTTGGTGTGTGTGTGTGTGTGTGTGTGTGTGTGTGTGTGTGTGTGTGTGTGTGTGTGCGTGTGTGTGTGTGTGTGTGTGTGTGTGTGTGTGTGTGTGTGTGTGTGTGTGTGTGTGTGTGTGTGTGTGTGTGTGTGTGTGTGTGTGTGTTTGTGTTGTGTGTGGGTGTTTGTGTGGACAATGCCAAAACTAATGAGGGGATAAAGAGCCAAACTCAGAGACAGATTTTAAATATTATTGTTATAAATGTAGAAATCTGTTAGAATAACGGGTTTTATATTAGCATGCATTTTCTGAAGGATATGAAGTCTCAGACTCAAATATCTTATTATTCCATAAGCATGATCTTTAATGGTTCACTAGAAAACCACCAATTTTATGAGGAACAGAACAAAAATATGAGGCAATAATACTGACTTTATGCAAAATTCTGGAGAGTTGAGATGTATGATCCTGAATGATGATATACAAAAAAATCAAATATTTTACAAGGGACAGAACAAAAACAAGAGGCAAAATCAGGGGTGTTTTGAAAAATTCTGAACACTTTATTTATTACTGTTTGTTTACCAGGTAAGAGGACTGGTCTATTCACCCCCTTTATCCAAAACCTGGGCTCAAGAGCAGTAAAGAGAACAACGTATACAGGTACATTTGTTTATGTCTTTTGCAGTTTAGAGGTATGTTCTACAAGTAAATCTTGATTTTCATAAGCTGACACAGACCTGTGTGTTTATTGCCTTTCACCCACTGAGTATCATAGTAGGCTTTGGCTGTACTGTCTAATGACCTGTTTTAGGCAGACTTTTCCACAGAGGTACATTTCAGTGGCGCTAGATGGACTTCCTGGTAGAATCATGTTGCTGTATTTGTCCATTCATTTATTCCCTTAGACCTACATTATGCTATTCAAGGTCATTATGGGGGTAGGCAGGGCTTTCCTGGCAAGCCATAGCAGTAAGCCATAAGCACAGCTTAGAGTCATAGACATTCCAAGGCCAATGAGCCTTATGACCATTCATGCCTGCCAGTACCCTCCCTCATGCAGCACCTCCTTTCTCCAGGAGAGACATACCAGTCAAGTCAAGAGTAAATTTGTGGATATCCATCCAGTGATATAGTTTATGTTTGAAGTAACATAGTGAATTGCAGTCCTTAACATGTAGGGGAAGTTTATTCCAGAGGTTTGGGAGGCAATATCTTACACTAAACTGCATTTATCTGTTGGTGAAGATTTAATTCCCTGGTTCTAGCATTGGTGGAGGTCCACATCAACTTGGTCTTTAATGTGCAGCAGGTAAGACAGAGATCTCCTCTAAAAAGTTTGACTGGCACTTAATAAAGGGATAGAGCTTCCAGTTTATCTTGGTAGTTCAAGGACTTTAGGCATGTGATCCTTTTCCTGAGGAACCTTCGTGGTCTTGCTAACTTTTCAATATGATTAATGAGATGCACCCCTAAGATGACGTACTTCATAACTGTCCTGATCAGTCCTGAGTATAAAGGAGTGATAACCTCTTTAGAATATGATGATGCTCCTTTGGCAATTAGATGGCCTAAATAAAAGGATTTCCTGACAAACATTGACTAGTGATGGTAAAATAGACAACACTATTAGCCCAAGTACCTGGGCCCTTGACAAAATTTTCATTTTCTGTTGAAGTGTTGTCTATACAATATAATGAGGGGAGGGGTTGTCTACAAAAAATGATGATACTACATTTTTCAGAATTTAGTTTGAGATCATTGCTAGTACACCAAGAGTTTACTTGGGAGAGCTCATTCAGAAAAAGTTGGGTCTCATAGGGTAAAACAACACCAACATCCAGTCTACAGTCATGTATAAACTTTGTTAGTCAGAGGTCATGGCTGTCCACTTGGAGATCTGAGAAGAAAATACCAAAAAGGAGATGTCTCAGCACTAACCCATGAGGGATATCGCTGGTCACTTTCACACATTCTGCTAAGGTATTTGTAACTCACACTGTGTTGGTTATATCTTTCAACCAGTTTGCTATCCATATTGCCATATATGGGTCAACTTTTAAAGTAGTTAGCTTTTGTGTGATGCCTACATTGGGAATAACATTGAAGATCTTTACCTGATCAATATACACCATGAGTATAGCATGGGCACTCTCTACAGCCTCTGTAATACTTTTGAAAAAATTTACCAGGTTAAATAATGTATATAGGATCAAAACTATTGAGGGTCAAGTCTAACAAGGGGCTTAATATCACAGTTTATGAGTTTAATTCTAATACACCCCATGGTTTTGCAGATGAGGCTTGTAAGGCTTAAAGGACTGTAATTACCCAGGTCATTTTTAAGGCCATCCTTACAGAGGGGCATCACCACAACAGTGTGTCACTTATCAGGGACAAAGACAGTGGCTAAATGTAAGTTAGACTGCTTGAAGACTGTGTCTGCAAGGGCATGTGTAACACTATTAAGCAAACAGGTATATGATATTTTAATTATGTATTTATTGACATTTGATTACCTTGAAAGTCTGACTGAGTAGAAGCCCATTTTCAGTGGAGGCCCGGGGAGAAAAATGCCAAATTATTACAAAACATTTTAACAACAATAATTGCAGAATCTTCTAAAATAAAACAACAACATATGCAGTTTAAATAATTATAACACATTAGACATAATATAAAAACATCGGTTAAGAATTGATACAAGTTATATGACAATCATTTAATATTTCAGACAGTTTGTGGAGAAATTAAAGTTAAGCTCATCTAATACAAACAGGAATAGCACTATGAAATGAGGGAAAAACAGGCTTATGGCATATTTAGCAAGAAAGTTAGGGAAGAGAATTTGATAGAAGTAAGGAAGCAAGTGAAAAAGCGAGAGTAAGGAGGTATAAGGAATGAAAACGTACTTGTTTACATTTGGGAATATAGATCTGTAGTAGTAAATAAAAGTGCAATAAAAAGGATTGCTGTATACCCAGAATCTGAAAATAAAAAAAAAATAAGTATCTTGCCTGTTTTTTTTTTCTTACCTAAACGTAACAGTTATAAAATATTTTATGGAATGTTATAAACCTTGTTGATAAGTTGTTGATGTACTTAAATGGGGCTGTCCTGACAGTACTGAATATCATGTCTCTGGCTTTTGATTAAATTAAATCCTAGGAAAACGGACTCCATATGGCCCTCATTGTCAACTGTCCCCTCTGCATACCTTCAGTGTGTCGCCTACTTCCCCCCGTCCTGGAATTGCCACACTGTTCAGATTAGTTTTTTTTTGCTTTCTCATATTTTGCTGTACTCTTCAAACTTTTCCTGCATTCTTTCAATATATCCTAAATGGCTAAAGTTGTACCATAATACATGAAGATAAAATAAAAGAACACTGAGTTCTAGATGCTCTAAGTTACATTTTAAAGCTTGTTTTCAAACCCCTTGAGCCAAAGATTGCCTGAACAAAAACAAATTCTTAGTCTTCATTTTTTTCCAGTATCCTTTCAACACTCCCTAAATGGTCATGACTACAGTGTATTAACTGTGAAGGAAATAATAAAACAAAGCTGCTAGTCTGGAGACTGTGTGGGACACAGAAGCCATGAGGTTCAAGGAAGAAAGAAGTTATGCCGAAGACTTAATGACCAAAGGTGACAAAATAGTTCCCCCAAAAAAACTGAGAAGATAAATACTTGCAAAGATACATGAATCATTTCATGGGGTAGTTTCTGTCTCCCTGTTAAAAGAAAAAAAAATAGGCAGTCGCCTTATGTGTATCCCACTAATGCAAGATTGAGAAGAAATTGGATGATAAATGGCCACAGTCATACATTCCTAGTTGCTGCTGTCACATATCATGCAGTTTGCTTCATTACCTCCAAATGAAAGCCACTATCTGTGCGTCCATCTGACAACTAGAATATACTAACATTATTCTAACTTGATCCAAGTTATATATTCACAATATGCCTCATATCCTTACCCCTCAAAGTTAGCCACCTGTATACACTCCTGATATGAAATTGTAAGAAAAATGAAAAATACTGTCACGGTCATGTATTCCAGTCTGATACTCCTAGATAAGCAATAGAGGTCTTTTGGGCATACCCCTGAGGTTTGATTGTTGGAAAAGTTAAATAAATAATTACCAAACTGTCACAGGCTCACATAAGCTTTAGAGATGTTCTCAGCACACCTTAGAGGCTTAGTTGTGAGGAAAATTTGAGGAATAAAGACTACTCTTTCCCTAGTCCCAAACAGGTTAGTGATCTTTTGTGTACACCCCTGAGGTCTGATTGTGAGGAGAATTTCAAAAATTATAATCGCACTTTTCCCAGCTCCCAACCATCACCACACACAAGCTATATTAACCATCTATGCACACCTCTGAGCAGGACCAGTTGTTGAACAAGTATGCGCATTGCATAGCAGATGCCTTCATTAAACCTGTGTCAAAATCTACTTCCGCTATTTGACTATTTGACCTGCCAAGTTCTAGATGTTCTGTGATGCATTTTGTGCCTTATTTTTTTATAAATAATGACTTGCAGTATATGGTTCACTGGGATTATCCTTTGAATTTGAGGAAAAGACACGCTTGTTAAGCATCATTCTAATATTATAATAGTTCTTAACAAGGTTTTAAGTATTTCTTACTACCGTTAAGTTCTAGGAACACAATGGACCATTACAGCAATCAGTGGTCACCACAAAAGGGCAGTGGGAATCTGTTAAAATTTCTGTGTAGCCATTCAAAATGTAACTCATATTTGCACTGTATATATCTTGTGTCCAGATTCTGGCACCCTTGTCCTGCAGCATTTGTTGGTTTGGTCCTTCTTAGGTAAAATGTATAAAACTGTCTTTACCCATCTGTCTAATGAGATAGTTTGTTTTACTTAACATGCATTTTAACTGCACTGCACAATAAAATAATAATAATAGTAATAATACTAATACTATTAATACCATATGGGTATATAGCAACAGTAATCAATGGCTGATGATAATAATCATCATCATCATCATCATCATCCCACATGGGCATATAACAGCAGTAACCAATGAATGGCTAATTATAGTAATAATAATAATAATAATAATAATAATAATAATAATAACCTCAGATGGACATATAACAGCAGTAATCAATGGTTGATAGTAGTTTTAATAATAATAATAATTATAATAATATAACACCATATAGGCATATAGCAGCACTAGTCAATGGCTGGTTGATAAGATCTCTGTGGGTGTTACTGCTGTGGTGATCTTTGATCTGGGAAATATTTTAATGACTATGACAGAACAGTGTCAGGGCCACATCTAGTGTGAGGCTCCTTAGCCATCTGTCTAAAGCCTCCTGCTATTTTTGTGTGTGTGTGTGTGTGTGTGTGGGAGGGGGGTTCAGAGTTGAGAGGATCACACCAATATTAAAAACTTTTCTGGGATTCATTGTTGCAGCATGAAGATGCACATTCATGCTCACCATGTTACATGATTTTGCATCAGTAACTGAATTAAAAATTGTACAGTGATCGGTACCATTCCCAGATCTTTAATAAGATGACATCAGAATGATTATGTGTAGCCTGGGGTGATCTTAAGACATATCCACGTTGTCCTTTAGTCCTATCAATCATGCCTGCCTCTCTGTTGCACTTCTAAAGTGCCTTTTTTTAAACCTCATTAAAAATTCCTGTTCTGCTAGTGGTGCAAGAGTATCTGTCAGCAAGATCATCTTTCAGTGGAGAGCAGCAGTCTGATCTTATGTTTTATATTCACAGTCTTCTCCTTCATACATCTAATTAGATATCACCATCTTGGTTCCAACCAACCAATGAACAAGTTGCAACTGAGAGAAGAAAACCTGCAAACTTTAAACATAAAATGCAGTTTTCTTCTGGACAGATATCATCGGTTGCCAAACTCGTTTACCATTGCTCCAAAGTACTTTGCTTTTCTCTCCATATTACAGGCTACTATTATCCCTTACGTTGATGATTTCAGAAGATTTCAGCATAGCTTGCATTCTTTCTGTCTTGAGACTGAACTTTTGCACTGTATTCTAGAAGATGGAATACTGAATGAGCTGCATGAAGTGAGGTAGGAGTTTTACATGAAATTGGAAACTATTTTTAGGATTAGCTTATAGCATTTTCTACTTCCTTGGCTTTTTCATATATGGAACCTGTAAAGGAACTGTTCTAAATCTCCAGCTTTCATCATGTGCTGCTGCTAGCTACACTAAATGACAGTGCTACTTTCTCTGCAGGAAAGATCACTACCTGGCATGAAGCACACTGTCAGAATTTAATGTAAGAGTAATTCTGAGCATGTAAGAGTGTATTCTGGAGTTCTAAGGTGTTTGAATGGAATCTGTGCTAAATTATGACTTACTTTGATGAAATCATTATTGCTCTCCTGTTGTCTTAATCTAGTAAATGAAAACAGTCCCAGCAGTAATGTTGTACTGCAATTCTGATGTCTTTCCTAAATGCATCCAACAGCCATCTCTCTGTTGTTATTTTGTTTAGGTCAAAGCAAAATCAGTGCTATAGTACAGTGTTGTCTGTATTTAACTATTGAACTGTATGGGATGTTTGCAAGTCATGTTAATTACATTCCTTTAGAGAATTCTCAGTGTTTCAACCCTGTAATTCTCTATATTTTTAGCATTTTGAAATGTGTGTGTGTGTGTGTGTGTGTGTGTGTGTGTGTGTGTGTGTGTGTGTGTGTGTGTGTGTGTGTGTGTGTGTGTGTGTGTGTATGTGTGCTTGTGTGTGTGTGCTTGCTGTGTATTTCCAAGTATGTTCTGTTTGTATGTATATATGTATTTATGTGCATAAGTATGTATTTTAGCAAAATTTTACTAAACTAACCCCTAATAACTTTGATCTGAGAATTCTGACTTATGTAAAACTGCTCCGTGAAACTCTGAGAATGTTACTGAATGCAATCTTTTTCTATGCAGCATAAGCAGATATAATGAATATTACCAAAGTTGTTTGCAGGGGGAAAGCCTACTAGATCCCTGTATCCTCATGCCCCCAGACTACAAAGATACTGCCTCCAATGTCATAAAGACTTGGAGAAAGTATAGAATATCTCAAGGGAAATTCCTTAAGTTATGCAGCACAATGTAAGTTTGTAAGTATAGTAAAAACATTGCCTGTATGTGTTTATATCAGTATGTCATTCTGCATGTTTGTGTGTAATTTTACATGTTCATATATGTATGATTTTATGACCAGGATTTCCCATCAGATCTGTGATAGCCCATTTTCATTCGGGTCCCTGAAAAAAAGCTCCTAGTACAGAGTTTCAAAGGTACAATTAAGATGGCCGAATGAAAGGAAGTATAAAATGGTACAAATGAAGGACACAGAAAAGAAAACAGAAGTATGCACAATACATAAGAAAAAAAGTCAGCAGTTATACAATAAATAGTGTAATTGTTTATAAAATTATAACTGTGTAATTTAATAAGCTTTGAAAACAGAATAGGTTGTTACTCCTTAAGAAACAGAAGAAAATGTGGCATCTAGTGTTAGGGGGTAGTGCAAAAAGCAGTGCTATCTGAAAAAGATAAGAGTGAGAATGGGTGATGAATAGAGGGCAGAAAGAGGAAAATGGAAGAACAGTAAAATGTGAGTTGCTGTCAGAGTTAGTTGATCCGAAAGATAAGATGTATCTTGAGGAGGGACGGGAGAAGGTATAGTTGGATAAAAGAAGGGGTTGTGGATGTGTAAAATCTATGACAGCTGAGGTTCAAATTGAAGAGAAAGACATTATGCACTTTTAGGGGACTACACATTATTAATTAGCATTAGAAATGACCTCATATTTGCATGCACTTTAGTTTGGGTTCTTCCAAATGTTGTAGTAGTAAGTAGGTTTCTGAATTACTTAGGCATAACACAATGTGAAAATGTTTATTGGACAGATTTTTAAAGTGCAAAAAGTCTTTCAAATCCTAGGGCTTATCCTAAATATTATAATTTAACTGTTACAACGTTATTGTGCACTATTACTCCTTAAAACTATTTAGTAGACAGTTCTGCTACTACATGGGGTTCCCATTGCCCACACCAACCACAACCTCTTAAGTTATATTTACTAACTTTACAACTGCTCAACAACAAATGTAACAGAAAAGCCCAGGAAAAGAGAATCATTGCTACCGCACTATGAGACAGTGCAATGATTTAATTGTACCCTCAACTATAGCCGAGCTCTCTAATTGTGCAACCACAAAAGCATACCTTACCAATGTGGGCATCCATTGGCCAATCCATCTCATTCTTCATCAACCCCTGTAGTTCCATCTGGGTGACCAAGGAGGGCCCTTCAACAACACTTTCAGATGACCGCCCTTCACCATTCCTTCTGAGATATGGCCACATAGACAATTAGCAAGACCTCCAGGTCTCTAAATCATCTTCCACAGATAACCTTTATCACTCCATAGAGATGCAGAACTGGAGACAGCTGGAGATTTAGTAGTAGGCACAGTGGCCAGTGACCTGAGTATGTTAAATCAAAAAAATGGAGGAAAGCAATACTGAAAAACTATATATAAAGGTAAATACATAGATAGAGATATGGGTATAGATATATAAATAGAGATATACAGATGGGTGTACCACATATAATACAAAGCACCACAATGTTGAGTACAATAGTATTGAACACAAAAGGTTAAAAACAACATCAGCTGTTTTGTTTCATTCAAGTTTTCGGAAAGTCAAGCATATGGTCTCAGCCATACGAAGTTTGAGTTTTGAAAACTCAGTCATCTGACATAAACCTATATATATAAATATATATCAGATGATTTGGGAGATATGCTTCACAAATGACATACACATGAGAGAAGAATTTGTGTTGGTATATGATTTGTTTAAAATTACAGAACATTAGTTTTGAGATGATTTAATGCTGAATGCAGTTCACATGTTTCCTAACAATTTTCCCCTACTATAGTTGTATTGATTCTTAGGGGACCTGAAAGTAGACCTGTTTGAATATGATAATTTACACAGAACAAAGAAATGACTGCAGCACAAACCTTCAAGGTAAAATGATGGAAGTGCATGGCACTGACCTGTGAAAGAAAAAACTGGATATATGGACAAATATGTAAAAGGACAATAGAGAAGGGACTGAGCATGTGTTTCCAAATGTGATGAGTTAGACAACAGGAAGCA
This sequence comes from Protopterus annectens, assembly GCF_019279795.1. Classification (NCBI taxonomy): domain Eukaryota; kingdom Metazoa; phylum Chordata; order Ceratodontiformes; family Protopteridae; genus Protopterus; species Protopterus annectens. The sequence continues at coordinate 1,127,897,417 of NC_056727.1, read as the reverse complement.
TTAATATAAAAAAGCATGCCATCTTCCTTTTTTGTTTTGTCAGTTCCAAACTACACATGTATCTCCTTATTTCTAATCAGATGTGTTAAAATATAAAAAGTGTATTGTGTCCTTCATTCATTGTAGTTGGATATGACTTTTCTGCCTTTTTGCATATATGCAGTATTGAATGAATTCTGTTTGTTCAGTTTGAAAAAAAAGTATCTAGTTTATTAGAAAAAAAAAAAAAATATATATAGATATATATATATATATATATATATATATATATATATATATTTATAAAATCAGACTTTACTTTTATGGTGTATAATATTCTTTCAGGTTCCAATTCTGAGAGGTCTAGAAGTCTATTCTATCTTCTCTACCTCTTTCAGGGGAGGGACAACTTCCAGAGGGCTATCTCACTCCCAAACTACTTCGGCTGCAGATATTGCAATCAATTGCAGTCAAAGCCTGCATCTTCAGTATTGTGTCTATAATTGTACTTGTTGTTAGAAGTACCTAGTTACAATTCAACTGCACTACCTGAAGATGTAAGACAGTCAAGGGTCTACCCATCATATTCATTTCTTAATGGTTTAATGATGGAAGTAGAGTCTCTCCTTTTATATAGCATAATTATCAGTAGCCATGTAAATCATAAACTTTTACCCAAGACCGAGGTGATCTTTTAGTTTGCAGTAAGAATACATTCCCTGTAATAGGAATGTTTATTTATTTATTTATTCATTCATTCGACTTTATTCTATTTAATCACTTCTCAGCCTTTTGGCTAAGACCAAATTCAGCAGCTGTTCTTATTAGTTTATTAGTTGGTATGCCTTTATCTGATTGGAAGATTAAATGAGTCAAATACACCTGTGATCATTGATCTTCAGTAGCCTGAAGGTGCAAGATTCAAACAGTATGTTCACTGATTGTGTGTGTATAAAGCGGTCATGTTTGATATATTAAATCACATATATTTGTCAGTCCTTAGGTATGCACTGTTTACAATTTTTTTGGGTGGCAGCAACATTATTGTATTTTACTGCTGACATTATCATTACATACTCTTATGAATAATCCTTCTAAGCTAATTTTTATCTAAGTGAAATCCATTACTAGTGATTTCAGCTATTGTCCACATATGTATCATTTCCATCCAGAGTGTTCTCCAAGTCTAATATTTTCCCAAGAGCCTTAAGTAATTTAATTCTTCTCAGCATGAGCAAGCTGATTTTTAAAAATAAAATGCTTTTAATGGCTGCAACATTTCATCGTGGCTGTAAACAGCTGAGCTAAAAAAGTAGGAAAAGAGCCACCAGCTGAAATTCCCCACTAGATCTGTAAGTCACAAAGATACAGCTGCCTAACAGAAAAGCAAAGAATGAATCAATAAGGTATACAGACATCCATCTCTGGTAGCTACTCATACACTCATCTCTACCAGAATTTCAAAAGATGCTGCTGGGCATTATCTACATTACAAATCCTTATATCCTAAATCTGTGAGAATACATGTGACCGAACCGAGACCATGTTGGAACCACAATGCACCACCACCACAGTTCTTAAGGAATCATGTCATGATAACAATAACTTATTGAATGTTTTCTCTAGATAGTCTACATATTTTATTGTTTTTTTAATAATATTTCTATACCACTTCAATACCACGAAGATTGAACAATGAACTTCAAGTCCCCAAGGTTCAGCTTAATGATGATTGGAGTTCCTCCACAGGAAATCATTGTCTGCAATGTGTGTCAAAAGTGATTCACTTTTTGGGGAAAAGTATTTTCCCCTTTTTAAGTTGGTGTGACTGTGGGGTTGGTATGTATGTATATATATATATATATATATATATATATATATATATATATATATATATATATATATATATATATGTGTGTGTCTGTGTGTGTGTGTGTGTGTGTGTGTGTGTGTGTGTGTGTGTTCTGGGGTTTTGCCCCCCCCCCACACACACACAGTTGGGGTGCAGAGGAGTTTGGTTCTCCTGCAGGTACACTTTAAAAAGTGTTTTTTGTTAGGAATTGTGCTGCAAATGCAGTTTGTTGATTCTGATCTTCGGTACATTCACTTTTGTCCAATCATAATGGAAACATCCAATATAATACAATACAATACAATGCAATGCAATACATTGCAATACAATGCAATGCAATAATATACAGTATAATACAATACAATATAATGCAATCCAATCTAATCTAATACAATCCAATACAATAAAATACAATGCAATACAATACAATACAATATAGTACAGTACAATATAATGGAATGCAATCCAATTCAATCCAATCCAATCCAATCCAATCCAATCCAATTCAGTACAGTAAAATATAATGCAATGCAATGCAATCTAATCCAATCCAGTCCAATACAGTATAATACAATGCAATAAAATGCAATACAATACAATGCAATACTTCTCCACCCACTAGAATTTTATCATGAGAATAATAAAACAACTGCAGTATCCCTATTGACTCAATCTAGTAATGCTATAAACTTTTATGTTTTCTTCTCACCACTTGGCAATGAAAAGCTCACCCATTCCAAGCCAATTAGTTTCAAACATCACATTACTTTCAAACATTATTCAACCTCCTTACCTCACTTCCTAATCTTTCCTTTCTAGAACTTTTCTACTGTCTTTGCTCCACAAACCTTTCTTTCTCAGTCACCATTATATGATTCAGTTCTTCTACTGTGTAATGCCTTCTTTCCTGTATGTTCTACCCCACATATTGTTGTCATATCCCACAGCTTACATATCTTATCCAAATTAAGCCATATCTATTTCACCCAATTCTCTATCATTGCTTACCTTCAGGTCTTTATTGGTCCTTTTCTCCACCCTTTGCTCTCTGCTATTTATTCCAATGCCTTTCAATAATATCACCTCTTTTTCTTGCCTTGAACAAATCCCTCTATGTTATATTCCACTTCACATAGAAAAGATATGACATACCACCCCTTGTCACATATATCCTCCACAAACTTTTGAAGGCTTTGTCCCAAATTGCCTGCACCTCCCTGCATTCTCATTATATCAAAAATAATCCATCTCTTCCTCTCCACATCTCCTAGATCTGTCATCTAGCTACCAGCCTTCCTTTTTTACTTTCATTGCCATCTAAAACCATTGCTGAAGCAAAGTTCACTGCACATCACATGCTGACCCACTCTTTGCTACATTTCTAGCTAAAATTCAGACGCTTTTTCAAAACTGATTCTCCTTGCAAAGTTCATCTTCTAAAATGCATCTTTCTCTCTCTCAGTCTGTTTATTGCCTTTTCATCTCTTACTTGTCTCAACCCCAATAAATTACTCCAATTTACACTTTCTTAGTTTTTGATGCAGTCTACCTTCCTTCCCCTTCCTTTAACCCCCCTACTGATCTCCACCTCCATCTATCCCCCACTGATCACTAACTTCCATAGTACTTTTCACATTTCCGATATGAAAGAAGCAGATTCCTTTTCCTACCTTGAATTCATACCTTATTTTATTTTTTATCCATTTGCTAAACATATAAGTGCACTGGTAAAAAGGGTGTTTTAGGTGCTTTATGGGCCATTTGGCAATAGAAACGCAACATAGTACAATGAATTAAACAAACAAGTATGAATAATAATAGAATACAATTCCTTAAACCTCAGCTCTCATTCTCTATTCTTTCCTTTAATAAGATCCCCTCTTTTTTAACCACTCCTAGCCTATGCCAGACCCAGACATGATCCTATATCCCCCCCCTTCATTCCTTTTAATGTTATTGTGTTATCAGTAAATCTTCTACTCACCATTTCCACATATATTCTCATCTGCTCATTCTTTATTTCTCTATCTTCCCTGTTCCTCTGTCTTCCATTCCTCCCACTGCACCTATTGTAATCTCCCATTCGGCATTCCATTCAGTCTCTGGGACATATTCATAACTATGACATATCTTGCTGCATCTGGCAAACCTCCTTGGTAAATGCAAAGCTGTCTTTGCAGTATTATTTCTCTTATACTCTAAGTTCCTCTTTATTGCTTTTAACTACCATTTGTCCCCTTTTTCATTAAAATACCTTTCCCTCTCTTCCTCCCACATGCCTATGCTGCTCTTAATCCAAACAAACCTGCTCCTTTCCATTTTCTTAATTTTCCCCATCTTTAGTCACAACTTTTACAACAGTTATATCTTTTCTCGCCCTAACCAACCTTTGCATTATTCCGTCTCTTTTAATCAGATTCTGTAGTTTTCAGGAAGTTACCCTTATTCCCATCTCCCCACCTTTCACTTCTGTGGTACTCTTTCACCATAACTTAAGAGGTGGGTCACGCAGACCCTTGGATGGACACTGGATCTCAATCTAGGCCCCCATCTGAGAAGAATGCCTATCCCTAAATGCCATCTCTACAGATAACATAACCTACTACAGATGACATAACCTAGATTCAGTCATATGAGTGCATCTACTCCTAAATCTTCATTCATTATCCCTGTCACTGCATCTTCTATTGCTCATTGTTTCATAATTTTTCACCCTGTGCCTCATTATTCTTCCTGTCTGTGCAGCCTTAATTCCACACAACTACCTGGGCCTAATTCCTACATCCTCCTCCTGATTTTCCTGTGCTGCTTAGCTTACCACATCCTATAACCAATCCACTTACTTAACATCTCACCAATGACCTGAAGTCCATCTCCATTGTCTCTCAATGCATAATTACAACTCCTACTCTGGTAAGGCTATGTTTAGCTGATGCAGCAATTTTCATTTTTTTACCAGTTTTTGATCATTCTTCCTTTCCTGTATCATTTCTACCTGCAGACAAACATATTTCTCAGTATCTTATTTAACACTATAACTAGTGTCCTTCCCCATTTATTTACTTTTATTTTATGCATGTATTAACAAGGGAAGCCCAGTAGACATGTGTCCCTGTTTACGATCAACCTGGCAACACTGCTTGGTTAAGTGACTTGCTCCAAATCAAAGAGTAGGAAAAACAAGGTAAAAAGAAGGTAAAAAAATAATCATGTCATGTATCTATGCCTACAGAAAACAACATTAACAGGTTAGAGCCTTAATCCTATGCGCTAATTGCTATATAATTTATATTATGATAACATGCTAACAACTCTGATCTATAGTCCTGTCACATGATAAATATAGTTTTAAGTTTTACTCTGTTTACATATTTACATACCCCATCATCAAGCTGTGACATCTAAAAGTTCTTTGTTGACTCATATCGGGTCTATATTATAATCGCAAAAGCTGTCTTTCATGAATACAAGTTCATAGACACATACACATCGAAGAACGAGAACAGCGAAGTACCAAAAAAGCGAAATGGAGAACGCCAAATGCATTCCCGGAAGTAACAGCACCATACAGGTAAGGTAAACCTAACTGTACAAACCTTACCTAAAACACTTTTTCAAACATTTGTGCAGGTGGGCAAGCCCCCCCTGCACCCCCACACCCCCTTACTGATATATATATATATATATATATATATATATATATATATATATATATATATATATATATATATATACATATATATATACCAACTCTGAGGCCGCACTACAGTGGGGAAAAGGATTATTTTCCTCAACACCACGATCACCCTGCTGGCCAGGAAAATCCGTTCGGCATTCTCCATTTCACTCTTTTGGTACTTCGCTGTTCTCGTTATTCAATGTATATGTGTCGATGAACATGTATTCATGAAAGACAGCTTTCAAGATTCTGATATAGACCCCTCATATCCTCATCATCAGGCTCTAACATCCAAAATTTATTTTGTTGACTATCTCGTCTTTATGATGGCCCCTACAAAATTCCACTTCTGTTTGTTGATCCCCTTAAACAATTCCCCACCAATATATGCATCATCGGTTCTCTCTTTTGCTTTTATAACCCCCTTTTTTTTACTTCATAGCATTCTATAACATATATATTTGCAATTGTTTGCATTCTTTTCAACAATCTCACTGCCTATACCTCTCAACCTGCGGACATTGAAAATAGGAGCAAAGGCTCTTGAAAAATAGGTACATACAGCTACAAATATGGATATCTAATTAGCATAATATTTGAATAAAAATAGAACAAAACCTTTCCTTCTTATTCTAGAAATATGGGATACTACTCTGGAAAACATTAAAGAAACAAAGAGTGACAAAAATAATGATAAAATATAAGTATGTTATCAGAGACACAATGTAAAATCTGTAGTCTTTAATGAACTATATTGCAAAATTCTACCAAAGGAGGTCATTTATTTTTGCTATTTTTCATTCAAAAAAGTGAGAAGTAAGAATTACAACCTCTTTCTTTAAATTATTATTGTATCTAGAATGTTGGCAATGTAGTGTGGTTTTCTGTGTATTAAAAAGCTTCAAAAATCATACGTGATGAGAGGATTCAGAAAATTATGTGATTATATGAAGAGATAAATCAAATAGTAGAAAAAGGATACTGTCATAGCCCACAGGTTCAAATCAAGAAACCAAAAAATATATAAAACAAGCAAGATAGGACCACCAGGATAAATGTCATAAAAGGAGGTTTTATTCTTTTTTAAAACAAAAGATGAGCGCTTTTGCGTGCTAGCAAGGCACGCTTCTTCAGATCTTACAAGACGGTTAATACTGATGCATATATATATATATATATATATATATATATATATATATATATATATATACTAACATCACCTTCATGAAAAACACTTAAGGCAATCAATCAATTAGCAAATCATCCTATTGTACTCTAGATGCAGCTTCACTTAAATAGTAGTGAATTTAGATGATTTTAAGCTGACAGAAAAACAACCATAGCATTATATCTTATGACTATTCAGACTTATGCTTGATTGCCATAAAACTATGTAACTAAACATTCCTTCACATAAAATGCAAAATATGACTATGTAGCTATCATAGATTTTATATATATATATACATATTAGATATAAAAATATACTAATACGAGGTATAAAAATACTAATAAAACTATATAAAGGAAATGTATGACTGTGTATAAGAAGTTCTACAGCCATACATGAACCACTGCATGAAATTTGTTAATAATATATATGTGTTCAAATGAATACTTTCAATCCATGTTTAACCATGAACATAACACATGCATCTCATAAAAACAAAAAATAATAATAATAATAAATAAATATATACATTCCATGATTTTATTAATCTGAATTCATTTACGTGTCCGTGCTTCTAATACTGGCTTGACACTTACAAAATTATTCAAACCTGGATGTAAATGTGCACGTAGTTTAAATATCCAACATAGCTCTATCAATTCTAAGTAATTAATTTTATCACCTCCTCTTGTATTAACAGTTACTATTGGTAATACTCTAAATTTAAAATGATGGTTCTTCTAGGCAACTATGTGTTTTGCTAGTGCATTTTGTTGATTAGACTGTCTAATATCATATATATGATTATAAATCCTATCTTTAAGTCTCCTAGATGTCATACCTACATAGAAACAGGGACATAAAGCACAAGTTGCAAGATAAATGAGATTATTATCATCACATGTGGCATAATATTTAGGTATAAACTTATAATCTAGAACAGGATGACTAAACAACTGTATATCTGTTATCACATCACACATATTGCAATGACCACATGGAAATATCCCAAAGCTTTGTTTGTCCTTATGTAATTCCTTATAAATATCAAAACCATGATCTATGCATAAAAGTCTCTTAAGATTTTTACTATTCCTATAGCTGAATCTGGGAGACTCACATATAATTTTTAATATAGCGTAATCAGCTGTAAGTACATGCCAATTCCTTTTAATTATATTAACAACATGTTTATTATCATTCGTGTATCTAGTAACGAAAGTCACCCTAGTGCCCTTATTAAATCTATTACAATTGACTTTTGACAATGTTAGGAAACACGAACCTGGGATGCATACTTCTGAAATGTAATAAGGCATTCTTCCAGCACGGCTTCCAATACAGAGAAGTAGATAGACATCCATGTGCGTTCTTGGAGATAGCTATATCTAAGAAATCCACCTTCAAATGAGAACATGTCATGGTGAATTTCAAAAAAATCTGTTGTTGATTTTAAGTATCTCACAAAATCATTTAATATAATAGTATCCCCATCCCAAATCAATAGGATATCATCCACAAAATGTCTGTATAGGAGTATGTGTGAATAATGTTGACTGTTGAATAAAAATGCCTTCTCTTAGAAGTATACAACAAGGTTCGCATAAGTGTTCGCACATGGGGTACCCATAGCAACCCCCCATTTCTGTAGATATAAATTATCTTTAAACATAAAGACATTGTTAGATAAAACAATGTCCAGCAGTGTGCAAATCAATAGCTGTTCATCATTGCCAAATCTGTCAATTTCATTCAGAATATCTCTGATAGCTTCCATCCCATATTCATTACAAATCAATAGCTGTTCATCATTGCCAAATCTGTCAATTTCATTCAGAATATCTCTGATAGCTTCCATCCCATATTCATTACGGTGGAAGTGAACTGGCTCTTCACATCTAAAGTAACTAGTAGACAATTTGCAGGTAGGGACTGTTCAAACACATGTTCTAATTCCTCTAATAGTTGATAAGTATCCCTTAGAATGGTAGGAATATCCCTCACTAAGGGTCCTAGCTTTGTTTCAATATAGATAGACATTGTCTCTGTTACTCATCCACCTCCTGCTACAATAGGGTGCATTGGGGGAGGAAAAATGTTCTTGTGAACTTTTGGTAACCCTTTTATGTAAGGAATCAAAGGAGACTCTACAAGAAGATAGGCATATAGTTCCTGGTTAATCTGTCTACACATAAGGAGGTCATATAAATCATCATAAATGCATTTTAAAATATTTTTGAAATATTCATCATCAATATTAATATATGTATTAGTATCCTGTAACATTTCAGTCATAGCTTTATCATAATCACATGTATTAAATAGCACCATCCCCCCACCCTTATCCGCTGGTTTAATGGATAAATCTGTATTATTCCGAAAGAAAAATAAAGATGCTTGTTCTTCTGCATTTAAGTTAAAATATAGGCATCTACATGTTTGAGTGGAGAAATATTCATAGAAGTCTCTTTTGAAAATCTTAACAAAGCATTCTACACATACCGGCGAACCGGGAATAAAAGTGCTTTTGCGTTTTAGCCTGTTAATATTACTCGAGTTAGCCTGGCAGTTATCTTTGAACATCAGTTTTAGCGCTACAGAGTGCCCAAACATTCTTAAATCAGTTAACAGTTCACTCAGGTCACTACCTTGAGATGGAATAAAGGCTAAACCTTTATTCAGTAATGATATGTCCACAGGAGTCAACTCATAGCTTGAAATATTAAAAGCTAGGCAGTTCAATTCCTTGTCTGATGTCTTGTTTCCAAGTTCCCACCTGAGAATTTCCTTTTCCGACATCCTCGACTGTTGGAAATCGTTCTGGATGCTGCACGTATTTTCATCGGATAGAGCAAAAAACGTTCAATGCCATTAGTTAACATCTTAGGTCTGGCTCCTTCCCACTCGCATGACCCAATAGAGCCTGTTGGTTAGGTGGAGGAGTGTCTACAACTGAAGAAGTGGTTAATTCAAAACCTCTACTCTATGATGTATCAGGCCCATGTTCTTCATGCATAATATCGCTCATGGAAATATTTGCATTTAAAGTGGCAACATCAACCGCTAAAGGTTTATCGTTCATAGTATCATTGTTAGAGACAGTATGAATAGAATGTGAAGCAACATTTGCATAGCTGTTAGGATTATTATTATTCTTAGACCAGACAAATACATGACCAGAAACAAAATCTTTATAGTCATGTTGCAATTTACGATGTTTCATTTGTTGTAGTCTATCACTGTACATAGAGACATTCATATACATGTTATCAAGTTTAGCCTCAAACATTTCCCCTTTAAAGTATGACCGTAGATCTTTATTCAAAGCCTCTACTCTCTTATTCAATTCAGTCTCTATCAGGGAAAAATAATCAATAAGAAGTTTCATGTAGTTATTACCAAGTTCAATATTAAGCTGCTGCCATTTCTTTAAAAGTTCAGGATGGCTATCGCCATAAGTAGGCATACAAAGCACTCTCATTCCACGGGGAATAATATGAAAGTGCAAACTGGCTTCCATATGCCTACATTGCCATACTAGTCTTTGCAATTTATACAGGTCATTCTCAAGATCTCTCATGAGATTATTAAACTCATTCATGTTGTCCACTATACCTGTAGTAGATGGTAGCAACGGATGTTGTAATTCCAAATTCAGAAGTGGATTTTTCCGTTGTTCAACAATGTTATTCAACTTCTTGTTTAGATCCATTCTAATAAGATTATAGTCCAACTCTATCGGTTGTGTGTCTGTCATGTGGCCACTACGATACCCAAAAAAGCAGAGCCAAATAGTAGAAAAAGGATACTGTCGTAGCCCACAGGTCCAAATCAAGAAACCAAAAAATATATAAAACAGGCAAGATAGGACCACCAAGATAAATGTCATAAAAGGAGGTTTTATTCTTTTGTAAAACAAAAGATGCGCGCTTTCGCGTGCTAGCAAGGCACACTTCTTCAGATCTTACAAGACAATTAATACTGCTGCATATATATATATATATATATATATATATATATATATATATATATATATATATATATATATATATATATATATATATATACTAATATCACCTTCATGAAAAACACTTAAGGCAATCAATCAATTAGCAAATCATCCTATTGTACTCTAGATGCAGCTTCACTTAAATAGTAGTGAATTTAGATGATTTTAAGCTGACAGAAAAACAACCATTGCATTATATCTTATGACTATTCAGACTTATGCTTGATTGCCATAAAACTATGTAACTAAACATTCCTTCACATAAAATGCAAAATATGACTATGTAGCTATCATAGATTATATATATATATATATATATATATATATATATATATATATATATATATATATATAAATATTAGATATAAAAATATATTAATACAAAGTATAAAAATACTAATAAAACTATATAAAGTAAATGTATGACTGTGTATAAGGAATTCTACAGCCATACATGAACCACTGCATGAATCTGAAGAAGTGTGCCTTGCTAGCATGCAAAACTGCTCATCTTTTGTTTTAAAAAAGAATAAAACCTCCTTTTATGACATTTATCGTGGTGGTCCTATCTTGCTTGTTTTATATAAGAGATAAGTCAACCAAGAACCTAGAGACACACTTCCAAGAATAGGGACATTATGTGCCATGGTAAATAAGGCCTAAGAATATGAACGTTCCTCCAAAACAGGGACAGATGAGAGCTGTGTCCCTGTCTCTCCCCTATAACCTCTCCTTCATAATATACATTTTTTTTGTCAGACAGAAAAATACAATGATTGAGTGTTCTCCACAGCAAAGTCCATTTTCAGTATTGCAAAATTAAGTCCTTTTAAACCTTTACTTCAAGCTTCATCTTTGAAGTCATTTCCAGTCATTTCTTTCTCCCCTTGATCCCCTCTCCTTGTGTCATCATGAAAAACCCAAGCCAGTGCATATTCGTCAATACAAACTTCCTGCTCTTTCAGCCATATTTCTTTTACTTCTCTGTCAGCTTTCTATCTCTGTTCAGGTTTCTTCTCCCTGGACTGCATCATTAACCCTAATTTTTTCTCCTTGTTTTCTTTTCCACATTCTGGATTCACTTCCAATGATCAGCACTAAAAACATAAACATAAATACAGATAAATTGTTTGCATAAATCTCCTGACTCTGCTAAGTCTCATTATTACTCATGTCCTGGTTAGTGGTTGCCTACATCTTACAGGGAGATTTCCACAAGGTACTGACTGTGGCCACCTGTCCACTGTATCTTTCTCCTTCTCGTCTCTAGTTGAATAGTCATCCATTCTCCTTCAGGCTCCCCCTCCACCCGCCCTCTGTATTCATTCTTCTCAAAGAATTTCCATAATATATCTATGTCAGCCAATGTCTTCTTCATCTCATCTCTGTCTTTTAAAGGATACATGCCTTGATCTGACCCTGTAGCAGTTTTCCTATCCTCACTTCCACTGCATAGTGTTTTTAGGACTTCAACTCATTATCACTCCTTCCACTCTTCTTTTCATCCCTACCGTTACCCCATCCCCAAAGTAATGTCAGTAATTTTATTGTCTAGCTGTTTTTTCTTGACTCCTTCCAACATTTTATTAAGCGCCTCACTCTTACTAAAATAAGAAGGGCAAATGTAGCTCAGTCTCCACAGCTAAAGACCACAAATCCAACAGTTCCAAAAGACACTTTATTAACAAAAAACAAATTACTATGTTAGCGCTTTCATTTAAAACCATGGTTTTAAATTAAAGCACTAACACAGTGATTTATTTTTGTTAATAAAGTGTCTCTTGGAACTGTTGGATTCGTGGTCTTTAGCTGTGGAGACTGAGCTACATTTGCCCTCCTTATTTTATTTAGTTTGTGCTTGTTTATCGTTAGTTCGCCTCACTCTGACTATTAGGTAAGCCCAACTCTTCCTCTGACTTTCACTACTTTTGTTTTTCTGTAATCATTGTATGCACTATTTCAGGCTCTATTGCAGACCAATGCACTGGCCCTTGCCAAGTGACCCTCAAAGATGAGCGATAGATGAATCTCATTATGGTTCTGTTCTCCTTGATATTCAACATCACAGGTGTAACCTGCTTCCTGTGCATGTACACTGTAGGAACGAAGTCTTTTAGCACCTTCATGTGTGGGCCTGACATGGGGAAGCCCATCCTCAACCTTGCTTATCACAACAGCTAACCTTTACTCCTATAACTGTGCAGTTGTATTATAAAGTGCTGTAGTTTTCTTTTATTAGATGATCTCGCTAGTCTGAGCAATCCAAATATGGTGCCTCCACTATCAACTCCTTCAACCACTATTCAGCAAATGTGGAGGGGTCTTGTTCCTCCACTCCTTATATTAAGTCAGTGATTCTTAAATTTTCATACTTGCTCTAAATCTCTACATCCTTGCCATTCCTCTCAGCCTCTTAACACAAGAAATCAGGACAAAGTCTAAAATAGTGGGGGGGGACTAAGGCCCAGAAATACAGACACATTTTAAATATTGCTCTTATAAACTAGGAAAGTTGCTAGAAAAACAGAATTTGTGTTAACATGCATTTTCTGAAAAATATGAAGTCTGAAACTCAATGAGTTATTATATAGTGTTTTCAATAGTCAGTGATTTTCTAGAAAACCACAAATTGTATGAGGAACAGTCCAAAAATATGATGATGAAATCTGGGCATTCTGTGAAAATCTTGAAAGTTGAGATTCAGTATGATCCTTGCAATTGTGACTAGTGCATCTTTCATTTGCTTTAGCTTTTTAACTTCATCTTCTAGTTTGTGGAATCTAACTTCAGTCATCCCACCTTCTGTGACCACAGTTTTTTGTGAAATACTGACCTCTCTCCATAACTCTCCTAACTCTAACTAAAGTGACCTTATTTCTACCGTCAGGGCCTGGAAGTGTTTATTATGTCACAAGTTGTTTCCTTGACATTTGCACCCTTCATTCCACTGATGATTTTAAAGCCTTCTACAGCTGCTAACAAACTCACCGTCAGTCCTTATACCCTCCCCATAGTCCATACCATTTTGTGTATTCTAAGCCATAGACACCTAGAATTTTGATACTTGGCTATAAGGCGTTGTTAAAATACATTACAAAAGTGTATATCATAATATCCTCCAAATCTGTATATTCGTTATTTCCACCGTGTCTTTCATTTCATGTACATAAAGGAGCCTAGTACATAAATTACACGATTCTGCAAGATCTGAACCTAGATCTTTTATAGTTTCCACAGTTATGTTTAATATCATATCAAATGTCCTTCCTTACAGCTGCAGACAGCTGTTCTTTTTCTTTTTCTCCTGAGTTAATCTTATTTTCTTGAAACGGATTATTTCTTAACTTACTACTCTTGTCTAAAGAAACTTTATTTGAAGATGTTTTGTAAGCATTCCATGTGTATCCATGATGAACCACTGCATGAATCTGAAGAAGTGTGCCTTGCTAGCATGCAAAAGCGCTCATCTTTTGTTTTAAAAAAGAATAAAACCTCCTTTTATGACATTTATCGTGGTGGTCCTATCTTGCTTGTTTTATATAAGAGATAAGTCAACCAAGAACCTAGAGACACACTTCCAAGAATAGGGACATTATGTGCCATGGTAAATAAGGCCTAAGAATATGAACGTTCCTCCAAAACAGGGACAGATGAGAGCTGTGTCCCTGTCTCCCCTATAACCTCTCCTTCATAATATACATTTTTTTTTGTCAGACAGAAAAATACAATGATTGAGTGTTCTCCACAGCAAAGTCCATTTTCAGTATTGCAAAGTTAAGTCCTTTTAAACCTTTACTTCAAGCTTCATCTTTGAAGTCATTTCCAGTCATTTCTTTCTCCCCTTGATCCCCTCTCCTTGTGTCATCATGAAAAACCCAAGCCAGTGCATATTCGTCAATACAAACTTCCTGCTCTTTCAGCCATATTTCTTTTACTTCTCTGTCAGCTTTCTATCTCTGTTCAGGTTTCTTCTCCCTGGACTGCATCATTAACCCTAATTTTTTCTCCTTGTTTTCTTTTCCACATTCTGGATTCACTTCCAATGATCAGCACTAAAAACATAAACATAAATACAGATAAATTGTTGGCATAAATCTCCTGACTCTGCTAAGTCTCATTATTACTCATGTCCTGGTTAGTGGTTGCCTACATCTTACAGGGAGATTTCCACAAGGTAATGACTGTGGCCACCTGTCCACTGTATCTTTCTCCTTCTCATCTCTAGTTGAATAGTCGTCCATTCTCCTTCAGGCTCCCCCTCCACCCGCCCTCTGTATTCATTCTTCTCAAAAGAATTTCCATAACATATCTACGTCAGCCAATGTCTTCTTCATCTCATCTCTGTCTTTTAAAGGATACATGCCTTGATCTGACCCTGTAGCAGTTTTCCTATCCTCACTTCCACTGCATAGTGTTTTTAGGACTTCAACTCATTATCACTCCTTCCACTCTTCCTTTCATCCCTACCGTTACCCTATCCCCAAAGTAATGTCAGTAATTTTATTGTCTAGCTGTTTTTTCTTGACTCCTTCCAACATTTTATTAAGCGCCTCACTCTTACTAAAATAAGAAGGGCAAATGTAGCTCAGTCTCCACAGCTAAAGACCACAAATCCAACAGTTCCAAAAGACACTTTATTAACAAAAAACAAATTACTATGTTAGCGCTTTCATTTAAAACCATGGTTTTAAATTAAAGCACTAACACAGTGATTTATTTTTGTTAATAAAGTGTCTCTTGGAACTGTTGGATTCGTGGTCTTTAGCTGTGGAGACTGAGCTACATTTGCCCTCCTTATTTTATTTAGTTTGTGCTTGTTTATCGTTAGTTCGCCTCACTCTGACTATTAGGTAAGCCCAACTCTTCCTCTGACTTTCACTACTTTTGTTTTTCTTTAATCATTGTATGCACTATTTCAGGCTCTATTGCAGACCAATGCACTGGCCCTTGCCAAGTGACCCTCAAAGATGAGCGATAGATGAATCTCATTATGGTTCTGTTCTCCTTGATATTCAACATCACAGGTGTAACCTGCTTCCTGTGCATGTACACTGTAGGAACGAAGTCTTTTAGCACCTTCATGTGTGGGCCTGACATGGGGAAGCCCATCCTCAACCTTGCTTATCACAACAGCTAACCTTTACTCCTATAACTGTGCAGTTGTATTATAAAGTGCTGTAGTTTTCTTTTATTAGATGATCTCGCTAGTCTGAGCAATCCAAATTTGGTGCCTCCACTATCAACTCCTTCAACCACTATTCAGCAAATGTGGAGGGGACTTGTTCCTCCACTCTTTATATTAAGTCAGTGATTCTTAAATTTTCATACTTGCTCTAAATCTCTACATCCTTGCCATTCCTCTCAGCCTCTTAACACAAGAAATCAGGACAAAGTCTAAAATAGTGGGGGGACTAAGGCCCAGAAATACAGACACATTTTAAATATTGCTCTTATAAACTAGGAAAGTTGCTAGAAAAACAGAATTTGTGTTAACATGCATTTTCTGAAAAATATGAAGTCTGAAACTCAATGAGTTATTATATAGTGTTTTCAATAGTCAGTGATTTTCTAGAAAACCACAAATTGTATGAGGAACAGTCCAAAAATATGATGATGAAATCTGGGCATTCTGTGAAAATCTTGAAAGTTGAGATTCAGTATGATCCTTGCAATTGTGACTAGTGCATCTTTCATTTGCTTTAGCTTTTTAACTTCATCTTCTAGTTTGTGGAATCTAACTTCAGTCATCCCACCTTCTGTGACCACAGTTTTTTGTGAAATACTGACCTCTCTCCATAACTCTCCTAACTCTAACTAAAGTGACCTTATTTCTACCGTCAGGGCCTGGAAGTGTTTATTATGTCACAAGTTGTTTCCTTGACATTTGCACCCTTCATTCCACTGATGATTTTAAAGCCTTCTACAGCTGCTAACAAACTCACCGTCAGTCCTTATACCCTCCCCATAGTCCATACCATTTCGTGTATTCTAAGCCATAGACACTTAGAATTTTGATACTTGGCTATAAGGCGTTGTTAAAATACATTACAAAAGCGTATATCATAATATCCTCCAAATCTGTATATTCGTTATTTCCACCGTGTCTTTCATTTCATGTACATAAAGGAGCCTAGTACATAAATTACACGATTCTGCAAGATCTGAACCTAGATCTTTTATAGTTTCCACAGTTATGTTTAATATCATATCAAATGTCCTTCCTTACAGCTGCAGACAGCTGTTCTTTTTCTTTTTCTCCTGAGTTAATCTTATTTTCTTGAAACGGATTATTTCTTAACTTACTACTCTTGTCTAAAGAAACTTTATTTGAAGATGTTTTTGTAAGCATTCCATGTGTATCCATGTTTCAACAATGTATAGTGAAATAACCCACACACTTTTTATGACTGTTATGAAGCTGACTGAAATTTAACAAACTCCATTTTGTTTATGTTCCCTTATGTACCCTTGCTGCAGAATTACCACTGATATTTATCAGTAAAGTAAGATTACAATGACTTTTGATTAACCATTTTGCATCAACTATTTCTCACTTTATTTAGCCTAGTTTCTTCTCCTTGAAAAGAATGGAAATGTTATCTAAATATATAACTTAACTTAAAGTAGGTAGAGTTGTAATGGTGTCATTCTTCTGCGAGTCCTCAGAAATTCTTTACATTATATGCACTTTTCTTCTGGAGGTTTTTTAATGTCATGGATTATATACTTCTAAGAGATATCACATATATTCCTTACATGGTGTAGCAGAAAATGAACTCCTAAACAAACTGAAAACTGCACAACAAAACAAAGAATAGTAGCTGTCTGTTTCCTTTTTTAACACAAGAAGCATTTTGTGGAACTTAAGTGGCAATGACATTTTAAACAGGACTAGAAATGAGCTTATCACTACAATGACTCATAGCACTATTCAGAGGGCATATCTTTTTTAAATATATATTTAATCTCATTGTGCCCGCTGACTATCAAGTCAGTTGTCCCTGAGCTGCCCATTCACTTCTGTCATTCACTACATCTGGTTTGCACCCCATATTTCCCTGGGAGACACTAAGAACTCTTTGGTAACTAACTATTAATAGACACGTGTCAGGAAGAGAGCAGCCCAGGAACAGCTGTTGTTCAGACAGACGAGAAGAGTGTTTCATTTTCTTTACCACTACTCCTTTGCAGATCTGAATGCTTTATTGAGGGCCACCATCATAATAATGGCTAAAGGATCTGTATTTTCCCCTGCAGACCTAAGCCATCTATGCCCAAAGGAAAAATGTCAAATATCATCAGCATAGAAAAGCATCAAAGTCAATATAATCTAATATGTTGCCTTTCTTAAACCTATCTGCAGTTGGCAGGAGCAATAACTCTTTATAGACCACCAAACACTTTGATGCTTACATGTTCCACAGACTTCTTTGTGTGCTCATTGTATATCTATTACTATTCCTTTGTGTATTTGTATTACACCTGTATAACATTTGCTGCCACTACATAAAATATGATTGCAGGTAAATTATTTGGAAAGCTGAGTTTTTAAATTATACTAAATCAAAGGGTTAACTGACTTGAGTATTAGTGTTTTAAAATATTTTTGTCCCTTATCCTCTTGACATTCAAGCTCCTTCCTCTTCTTCCTCTTACTTCTGACCCATGTATTCCTCCCTACTGACTATTGTCACATTGCTAGATAGTACAAGAGGCAGTCTTAGGAAGGTTATCATCCAGAAGGAAAATCTAGAATTTTTCCTTATTTTAGCCTACAGTATTCCACCCTCATGCCCAGTGTGAATTAGTATCAATATATATCTGAATTCATGTCCACTATGAAAAATTCTGTCAGCGTTTTCCATTTCACTGTGGCATGGTTAGGCCTTGAGTTTTCACTGTGAGCTGTAATCTTAGCCATAAACCACAATTCTCCTATTTGGATGTCTTCTTTGGAATCAGAGTATTATAGGACTGGTGAACTATTATACTGGACACTTTTTCAGCCATGACATAGCATGAAAAGAAAAAAAAAAAAAAGATTCAGTATCCATTGTATATAATAAACAGATTTTCATCTGGAATTAATGCAAATCATTCTGCAGTTGCAGTACTTATATACAGTAAATATCAATTTAGTGAGCCAGTGGTGTTAATTATATAATGGGTAAACAATATGTGTAGTCTGCAGAAAACAGATGTCTCACTATATTTTTACAATAAGGGTTAGTATGTTCATTAGTATGTTCATAACATATAGAAGCTCTGGTGGTACAGCAGTTGCATTGTTGCCTCACAGCAAGAGGTTCTCCTGTTCGATTCTCAGCTGGAGTGCCTTCTGTGTGGAGTCTGCATGTTCTCCCCATGGTCGAGTGGCCTCTGAAAGACATGCATGAATGGGTGTGCCTTTGCTGAAGGTTGGTTGTCAAGCTGGCAACTCGGCACCATAAAAATTGACTGCCACTCATTAGCGGTCCAGAATTCTGCTGTGGCAACCCCTAACCGGGAAAAGACAAACATGTTCATAACATATAGAGAAGAGCAATGGTGGAAAAAATGTAGCCACATGGGAATTAGCCAGAAATGCAGTGAAAACTAATCAAGTGCTTTTATATTATAATTATAAGACAGATAATGAGCCGGTAAATTAAGTGACACCCAAAGATGCATTTAGAGATAGGGAGCAGAAAGGAGGTATTCCCCTGGATTCATGAAGCTTGCGTTATGCGCCGGAGTAGCATTGGCGATCTAGTGCCAAATATGGCTGCCAAGAGATTCAGGTAAGAGCTGTTGTCACGTGCACTACCAGCGTACGGCAGAGCTGTGCAGTTCCCGGCGCATGTATGCTAATTACCCCATGCTCAGCAGTGCAGCATGCAAATGAAGGTATATAGTGAGTCATGAAGTGGTGCAGGCATAGCGTAAGCATGTAGAAATGTAAATAAAAAAAAAATGGTTTACATTTTGTCAAACATAAAACCCGAGCCATGAAAGTGGACCAAACGTATGTATTATAATGTTAATATATGCCAATGGCTAAATATATATAGCCAATGGCATAAAACAACATGCACAACATATAAAAAATAACATTTAATGTCATGGCCACACCAACGCAAAGTAAAACCACAATGCATCGGTGCACAAATGGGATCACAAGGAAAATATATTTAGATGTCATAAAACTGCAATGTAACGCAATTCATGATATCCCCATAATAGTCAATGGCACGCATGCTACACCACAACCATGGCACAAGGGTTGCTAAGGGTCTGTGACAGTGTTCCGTGTGGTAACTAGGAATTAGCAGTCAATGCCATGCAAATGACTCAAGTAATATTGAATCGCAAATGCCCCACTGGCATAAGGACGTACCACATGGCGTAGCAGTACAACACCGAGGAGTGGCCTGGAGGTAAACATGACACCAAGAGAGGGGCGCGCCACTGTATCTGTAAGCACATTGGATCATTGCTAATCCATGTTGCGTGTTGCTAAGCAAAGCCGCAGGATAGGGATGTGGAAGTAGCCATAGCTTTGCTTAGCTGAGAGCTCACAAGGTAACTGAAAGTTCATGCGAACGTGGATGAAAACGCGCATGAAACCCGGTAAACATCTGTGTGCGGTGAGCACCACAGCTGAAACAGGAAGGATACGGGAAGACAATAAGGAAATGTTGCAGCATGGTAATTGGAGTACAAATGAGTAATTAACACCTAGAAACTCACAGTGGGCCATAGACAATAGCTAACAAGGCTGCTAGCAGCTACCTGCAGAACAGGAAAGGAGAGGTGCTGTACAGCAAAGAAAAGAGAACTGTCACAGCAGAACAAAGCAAACTTGCAGTAGATCAGCTACATAACACATTTCCCAACACAATCCTGGGTTGTGAAAGCACAAAACAAGAAAGACGGCAGCTGGATGCATGCCTGACAATGGGAGGGGAATCAGGTTGAAAATTGAAGTAAAGGGCAATAGATGAATCACAGCAGACAAGCGTAAGTCAACACCAAAGGCCCCACAATAGCAGTACCTGCTGTAAAACCAATAATTAAGATACCCTGCAGCTGGAATAGCACACACACACCCAATTACACCAGCATCATCCATTGCACAATGGTATAAGGTGTGAAAGCCCCACACACACACTTGTGTATTCCCAGACACTCTGCACCATTGGTGTATACAGACGGGGAACTTTTAATATGTACATGTTAGGGGCCACCATAGCTTTGATTCACCAGCATGTGTTGGAGACTAATGGTGGTGTGGAGCATGATGCTGACAACCATCTCAGGCACTGAAGGAGGAGAAGAGTATTCAGACCCAGGGTAACCTACCAGGGTATAAATGATCTGGAGATAGTAGAGCGTTACAAGGTGGACAGGGAGATCATACAGCAACTTGTTGAGCTGTGCCGGCCATGCCTCAGAGCCAGAAATAACAGTGGGGAACCCATCCCATTGGACACGAAGGTATGTGTAAGCTTGAGAATACTTGCCACAGGTACCTTCCAAAGGCCAACTGGGGATATCATGGGGATCTCACAGGTATCAGCATCCAGGGTACTCCACCAGTTCCTGGATACCATGTTATCACATGCCAATAAGCACATATACTTCCCCTGAATGCAGGAGGAGTTGGCCAGCAATATGCATCTCTTCCACCTTGTGGCAGACTATCTGGAGGTACTGGGTGCAATAGACTGCATGCACATACACATCAAGTCACCACCCGGTGGGCAGGGTAGGCACTACATAAACCACAAGGGATTCCCCTCCATCAACTGCCAGGTTGTGTGCAATGCCCAGGGCATTATCATGGATGTGTGTGCTGGCAGCCCTGGAAGCTATCATGACTCCCACATCTGGCATGCCTCACAGCTGTATCAGATATTTGCAAGGGGGGACATCCCATATGGCCACCTGGTGGGGGATGCTGGCTATGCACTGGAACCGTGGATGATGACTCCCATCAGAAATGTACACACAGCCACGTAAGAATGCCATAATGAGGCACACGCAGAAACCAGAATCATCATAGAGCACATGTTTGGGATGCTGAAATCACAGTTCTGTTGCTTGGACATATCTGGTGCAGCCTTGCAGTACTCTCCAGGAACGTGTGCCCACATCTTCATAGTATGTGCCATGCTACACAATATGATCCTGCGGAAACAGCTGCAGCAGGGACAGAATGGTGAAGGCCCTCACAGCCCACCACCATTGCCAAGGGACCCACAGGCACAGGGGGACTCAGACCACAAACACCCTGTGCTAGCCCCAGTAGGCAGATGGAGGTGTGCCCAGTATGCCCATGCCTTGGCAAAGAGGGAACATATAGCACACACCCTGACAGTGTAGGCACTCATGGACTGGCACCCTTCTCCACCTGCACACACAGCAAACATGGATGGCACACACACACAACCACCTGTAAATTGTCATGTATAGGTGGTCTACTGTGTGCATCCTACATAGGTAGCCCTCAACTATTGTACACACAACCGCCATTGGCACAAGGTAAGTCAATACCTGAACAGTAAATTAAGCTATCAGCGTGTGTCCATACTGTATGTACAGGTTCATAGATACATAGGTAGATACATGCCCAACTGCTGAGGCCACTCATAAGCATAGGCAAAACATGTCTGCTGTCGCCACCCCATCGATTAACTAAGGAGCAGAGCCCATTGTGGGATCCCTGGGGTGTAGCCACTGTTCAACACCCACTCTGCAAGGATTCCCCGGAGTGTTAGTGAGGGGTATTGTATAAAGTAATCAGCGATGTAGTTCCAAATAATGGGGAGTATCCCTGACAGGAATTTTCACAGATGTGTACATATTACATAGTACACCTTAAACACAGCTTGCATATATAGGTAGTTCTCGACAGAATAATAAACATGTGGAACACGCATCCGCTGAAATGTGTGTTAATCACCCTTGCACTACCAGTGCCTGCTCTGAGAGGTAAAATATCACTGCCAGGATTAGAACACGCAACCATGTACACATTCATCACAATAACATACCACTAAGCTTCCTGAGATGTACCAATGGCAGCCGTGTATACTGACAGGATAAAACACAAAAGGTACGAATGTGCTGAAATAGTACAAACCGGCATGTAGCCAATGAAAGGTGTATGTTTTTTATATCTATCTATCTATCTATATATATATATAAATATATATATATATATATATATATATATATATATATATATATATATATATATATATATATATATATATATATATACATACATCATCATATATATATATAGAGAGAGAGAGAGAGAGATATGTTGATATATGGGGATATACATATATATGTAGATATATAGATAAGCTAACAACATCTGCATAACCATGGAGGTACATATAAATGGGATACCTACCATATACTGACTGCTTTACATACCAATGCGCATAATCCTGAGGCTTAAGGTCCGAAAGAACACAGTACCGAAACACCAGATGCGCGAGGTGTAAAATCACAATATTAATGGACAGTTAGAGAGTGCTTCTGGTGTTGCGGTTCAGGTAGGTTACTGTGTGTAAGTGTGTTTCTTAAGGCTGTAGTGTCTGTAAGTGTGTGTTCTGTGTGTGGTGTGTGTTCTTGGGGGACTGTAATGTGTGGGTGTGGGTTAGCTTTGTGCATCTGTTTGAGTGACCTAGGAGGTAGAATATTAAAATAGGGGGTGGTGTGGGGGGTGCAGACACCTACATGGGGGTGCAGGGGAGCTTGGCCACCTGCTCATACATAGTGTGGGATGGCTTGTTTGGATGTGTTGGGTAGCAGTGTGTCTGTGTGTGCGTATGTGTGTTCCATGTTCGTGTTACTTTTGCGAGTTACTGTCGATGTCGGTAATGTGGGGTATGGGAGTCTGGTCCCGGTACTGTGTGCGTCGGAACCCTGTGGTTTCGGGATTCCATAGGCCTCCCTTATACAGCGGTTGATGTGTTCATATATGTGTATAACATGGACCATAGCAATCACACATTCTTTCACTACCAACTTTTATGAACAAAGGATATGGAGAGTATATGCCTATGCACTATTACAAATATGTGCTATGGACATGAGCCAATGATAGTGTTACCACCTATCCCACTTTGCGAGGGACACTCCCTCTTTGGGCGGTTGTGTCCTGACCAAATATATTAAACGTGGCAAATGTCCTGGGATTGTAGGACATAATTATGTCCCATATGTGCTGTAATAGTTGCATACAATAGTTATTTCTGTATCTAAAATACCTACATGTTACAGGAAACAGGATAAGCAACTAAACTGCTATAAGAATAAGCTTATATTTAGGCAAGAAAAGAAAGTTCTATCCCTTGTACTGACCGTAGGTTTGTGTCGGCCTGTAAAATCAGTTGTGCATCCCGAAAAGGTCCCAGTATGGCCATATGAAAAGGTGGCAACCCTAGCTAAAGAGGGTCAGTCACCAACACAACTATGATGACTGCAAATACCTATGACAGAAATACACAGCTTTCATGTAGCAACATGTTATTACATTCAGATATATTACCAAAGGGATTCAAGGACTAACATCACCTGCATGCTATACAGGAACCACATAACAGTGCCTTAATGAATCAGCGTGCAATTACCATTGTATTAGTCCACAAAAGGATAGGTGTTCAAATAGGGAAGGAACCCTCACGCACATAGCGATTATGTATAAAAGCAGTTCCTATACACCTACATCTGCTATGGCTATGCACACCCACCATCACCCCCACACTCAAACATATTACAATACAAACTGTAATAACATCACAAATCATTCACTCACTGTACGACATCTGCAGAAGCCTTAACATACCTTGTCAGGGACACACTAACATGGCCCTATGTGAAATAGCTGCTGTTATACAATAGAACAGCTGCTGATGTAACAGGGTTTGTTTGCACTAATCCCATTTCAGAGGGTTGTGCATACACTGGGATGTGTTAGCAATTAGTGAGTAACAGCACAGTATGCTGCACTTGTACACCAAATCAAAGATGTCTGGTGAGCACACTGTACACCACATAACAGTTCATGCATAGCCATACAGCCTTGAGCTGGCCAAACATCCTTGCCAGACTTAAACATCTGCAGAAGTATCAGGTACAAACAAACCCTTCATACGTAGCAATGTTCCGAAATATAACAGCTGTACTCACATGTAGAACTAAATCATCTAGCCATTACACACAGTGCACGGGAGTCATGAAGATAATATATCTTTGTGTGTCTCCATATAGCTGTTGAAATATATTGCAACAACACATCCAGGCCATCTTCCTCGAAAGTAAGGCAAACAGACAACACCCAAAGGAGTACTCAGTTATACACCACTGTTGCCATGGTATCGGCTAATGGAGCAGCTGCACAGCTGATGTGCATCTAATTAACTACTTTGGAACAGCAATTGGTGGACAGGATACCACATGTTGCTGATATGTAACTATAAAAGGATGTGTTATCACACATTCAAACCATTCATATATACCAGCGGAACATTACAAAGACCATTGAAATACAAACTGAAAAGGATTGAATCAACAGTTAACGACACCTCAGGTTACTAATAAGGTATGTAGAACAGTCATTAGGTCTGTGTATGTAGTACCTTTCTGTAGTATTTAAAGTGCACGGAATCCATATAGTGGAAACAATTATCTTGTAGTGATGTCTTGTTGAGCATAATAATGCTTGTAGTATTTGTGTGTACTGCTCTAGGTCACAAGGCAAACACCGCATACACCACAAGGGATGCTATATAAGGGCTTTGAACAGAAATACTCCTCACCAGCTGATGTCAGTGGCAGGACTGGTCCAACAAGTATGTGCTATAACAGGGGATAGTGTATGTTGATATATTGTAACTGTAGCCATATGTATGGGTGCATTACAGAGAATAACATGTGGAAGGTTGGGCCACTGTGCAATTATGATTAGCATTGTGGGATATTGTGCCAATAACTGTGTAATGTACAGTATTGTAGGCAGATATGTATTACAAGCTACATAGCATTACTGTAATGTTAGGCAGACATTAGTTATGTCTATTGGCATTTACAATACACAATAACAGGATGCATATGTTTTTTAGTCACCCAACAGTTTATCAGCATGATTGCAAAGTAAAATGGAAGAGCTATTTAACTATCCATGCACATAAGACATGTAATATGTGCAAAGGTAGGTACTAGGCTGTCTTACCAAGGGTATTTGTAAGCCTAGCTAGAGTGTGTTGGCTTTCACCATACCCATAGGTTGGTTCCCTGTGCCTCAGAATGGCAAAGCCATTAGTTCCTTGTGCCTCTGTCCAGCAGAAATACTGCAGTGATCCCCGGGGTACATGTCTGTCTCCCATCAACACGTCAATGTTTCCCTTGAAGAGTGCTAGTGAGGGGCCCTGCCTGATGTACATTGGAATCATGTTCCAAAGCATGGGGAGTGTCTGGGTCAGGAATCTATCCGTCCAGCACATCCTACTCATTGTTGTGGTTAGGTGTATATCCCTAGAGCATGTGGCTCTCAGGGGCCTCTGTTTAGGTGGAGCATATCCAGCAATACAGGGTTGGACATGGGCCTTGTATGTCAAGCAGAGATCACCTGTGAGTATGTGGTATGCAACTGAGTACAGCTGGAGTATTTAAGGTTGAGCTGCATAAGTCATCTGTTTGAGGTCAGTAATCCTCTTGGTGTGGTACTGGTGTGGTCTTCCAAGCTGTTGCAGTTGTCTTGTAAGGTATATCCCAAATGGGGTGTTGTATCCTTTAATGGGTCTAATATGTCATGAGTAGAGTCACAATGGCCTCCTTTGATCTGGATGCGATCCCATTAGAGATTAGGGGGGCCATGTAGAAGGATATTCTAACCACCTTGTCATTATAGATATTGAAGGAGAGATTGCTATCTACTGGGATTCCCGGATCACTTATTAACTTTTCTGTATGTAGGGGACTAGCACCTATGTGGTAGTCAGCGGGTAATTAGTTATATCCAAAGGGGATGAATATGCACTTTTAGGCATTCAGCTCGACGCCATGATATTAACACCAGGTATCCGTCTCAGTGCAAACCTTCCAGAGGGTGTCTGTAACAGCTGGGGAAACAATTATGTCCCCTAGTTTGCAGTCATCTGCAAACCTTTTCAGCCAAAGCCCTTCTGTGCTTGTCTGTACATCAGAGAAGTATATACAGAACATGAGGGGTCCTAGGACTGAGCCCTGGGGGATGCCACTTGTAACTGGTATACAGTCAGACCTAGGGTATGCAACTCCCACTGTGTGGGTTCTGTCCGTGAGCCACTTTGCAAACCATTACATGATCTAGGGGTTAATGTTCAGGCGGATGGGTATGTTGATAATACCAGAAGGAGGAATGGTGCTGAAAGCCTATGAGAGATCTAGGTAGGCTGTGTGGACCTCCTTACCTTCATCTAATGCCTTGGTAACTGTCTCTAAGAAGTCCACCAGGTTTAAGAGGCATGGTCCGCCCTTAACAATGCCAAACAGGGAGTGTCTCTGTGACTGTGATCCATGATGTGCACCATAGCCTTGCAGACCAGGTTAGTCAGGTCTATAGGGAAATAGGTCCCGTGGTTCATTGTGGCGCCACCTTTGTGGAGTGGGATAACTGTTGCTGTGTGCCATTCAGGGGGCACTATGCCCAATGTGAGGCTATTATTGAACATGGTGCGTAGGTGGGGAGGCAGTACGTTCTGAAGTTTGTGTAAAACGCAGCCTGGGATGTTGTCCCGTCCCATGGATGCTGTAATATTGTCTTTAGAGTGTGCAGCTTTGAGAGGGATCTGCCAAGATGTTGCCAATATCAGTTATTTCTGTAATGTTCATGCCTTTGTGCTGTAACTCAGAGCAGATCTGGTTGGTGACATTGAGATATGTGACATAGCTATAGAATGCTTTGTGGTTGTTGTTGGTATTAGTTTCATTTTAGTTTTCGTAGCTAGCTTTGGAGGATCTTATAAGGGATCTCACCTTCTTACTGAGGCTGGCCAGAGAGCTTCTCCATGCATGGGATTGTACTCTCATTTGCAAAAGTGTCTTCCTCCTGCAGTACATTTTGTTTATGGCAGGGGGACACCAGATTGGTTTCGTTAATTAGGAGTATTGCGTCCTGGTTCTGTTTGGGATAGCAGAAGCCATACACTCGTGTAAGTGCTTATAGAGTGCATTTGTGTAGGATTCAGCAGTTGTAACAGTACTGTCCATCTGCATGGGTGTCATGATGTCCACCACGTCTGTCTTAAGAAGCATGTAGTTAGCCTTGTAGACATATTATACTGTGGTTCCCTTAATGGGGGGTAGGGCGTGATGTGGATATCAATGGTGTTCAGCTCATGGTCTGATCGGACCAACGAGGAGTTGGCTTCACATGTGGAGCACCAATCACTCATGTTAGTAATGCCTAGGTCTAGGATATTGTTGCCCCTGGTGGGTGTGTGGATATGTTGAGTCAGGGCATTGGTGTTTATGAATTCCAAAAATCGTTGAGCTAATGTGTTGGTACACGAGTAGTTTTCCCAGTTAATGGTGGGGTAGATTCAGTGAGACTTATGTGATGAGTGTGGTGTTGTGCAAATGTTTACCTTCTCCACATGACAGTCAGGGGCAGGCTTGGTTGGAGAGACCTTTACCTCCAGTTTGGCTAGATGAGTGCATCTCACATAGGTTGTAGTGTTGGGTGGTAGGCGGAGAGGCTTGTCTGTGTACATGAGACAATGTATACATTGCCTCAAGATGTCCAGATTCATCAGATAGACAGGTAAGAACACTGGCAGTTGACTCTTGGACATGCCTGAATATAGAACTACATTCACCTAGATAAGTGAGGAAAGAGAGTACAAGAGCTAAATTACTCTAAGCAAGTGAGAAAAGTATGTACAAAACCTGTTCACCCTTACCTCTAGGTAATGAGGAAGATTGAGTGCTATAGTAATTATTAGCTTACGTAGTGCTTATAAGTCCTGAACAAGTGCTTAGCATGAATAAGGAATCCAGATAGGGCCTTGGATAACATAAACACATGCCCCCTCCCCCCAACAGGCACACAAGCATATATCCATGTAAACCACAGGGCCCCTGTACCCACAACTATGCAGGTACAAGCTGCACTCAGGCTACATGGGACCTGTCCACATCACAGGTTGTATCATACACATATGGCAAAACAAGATGCTCTCCACGTACACATCATGTAAAACATAGCTCCATGTCAGGTTGTGTACACACTGAATGGTGCACACCAACAGGTATCACAATCCACAAAGGGGGCGACACCACTGATAATGGGAAGTACTTTACTACTACCCTGCTGAGTCTGGTCTGGAAGGCCATGAACCTTGATCAATTAATTGATGTCAGCAGTACAGATGTAGATGACAGTATGGTTGTTGTCACACTGCATATCATAACCTTGCCAGGTCATAGGACATCATTACCTATACTGTGTACCACCTACACTCGGTATACTAGATGTACATTCCTATGTCACAGGAGTGTTTTGCAACAGGACTGCTGGCAGAACCAACACTACAGAAGGTGTCTGAATAATACATAAACATCAAACCAGTGGCAGCTACAGTATGTCAGGGTTAATGAATTTTATTCCCCCTCATTGTAGTCCATAACTCACAGACAAACAGAATGCATCTGCCTATTGAAGTATGCGAATGGCTATGACCTAGGAGCAATAGCTGACTCAGGAGTGTTGTGGACAACATACAGAAGGTGCTTTGTGGGTGAGGTGTGTGTGACATATGGCCACAATCTGACAGCTACATATTGCATTGTCACCCCTATGTTAATAACCCTGTACTCATGAACTACCACCTAGGCAGTGGTCTACATAATGGACACATGTGTGAGGGATGCAGCCTGGCATCTTTCCTGTGATAGCTACATCACCACATCTGTCAGGTAGTCATATGTGGCAACCCTAATAATGATAGGGTGCCATTCATTAATTTAGAGATCATTGTCCAGCCATACACAACACTCAAGTGACACATATCAGATTACATATTTCCTTTAAGGGGTATTGGCCATGTGCAGATGGCCTACACCAGCCTTCCCATTCCCCATCTCCACTATGTAGCATGATGCATACCCTGAATAAATCCATGTCCAACCTAGTGACGTTGGACATGCTACATGTACTCATCCTGATCTCGAACACATACTTCATGGACATCCACCTTCCACATGCTGGACAGATCCTTGTCCCATACACTTGACATAGTCCTGCCATACTATTCATTCCTGTCCGTCAAAGCTGCACATCGCTCCCCTCACAGACATGGTGGGATGACCGCATGGTAACACATGGTATATGTATCATTAACCCTGTGGATCAGTAATGTGGCACTGCTCCACCTGGCCCCACAGACCCGCCTGTCGGCTACTGCCAGGTAACCTTTCATCCTAGATTCATACATGGCCCATGGCATATAGCCCACTAGTTGACTTTGACTGTACATGCTATAGTTGATATCCATCCCTGCAAATACCATCTGGCTAGCCAGTGTCCCATGTGTATTACATGTGCAACACAGGTGATACATGGCAGGATGTTGAATCACTGTACAGTGCTGTGTAGATGTATATGGCAGAACACATACATGTAAAACCTTATGTGAGCAAGTCTGCAGGGTCACAAGTCATGTCTGTTAAGGCAGTAAAAGTCCTTATATGTGACATATACACAGCATCAAGGTTGATTGCATTAATGTGGACACATCCAGCCATGTGCTGATAGGTAGGAACACCAGTACAGGCAAACAGACATGCCCACATCAAGACAGCAACCACATGGAGTATGAGCAATGTAATCAGGTGACATACACACATATATGGTGATAATATCCACTCAACATTGAGTGTCACATGTGTGTGATACAAACACGTCAGTGTCATGTAGGTTTGCAAATACAACTATTTAAATGTAATTAATGCGATACACATGTATGTTCAGCTGTAGCTCTGTATGTCTCTGTGAATTACTGTGACCTGTCTCCATCATTATGTCTTCCAGGTATGCCACATGCAAGGCTACCCCCTTTTACCTGCTTGGAGGATGAGGCCCTCATCCCATACCTACTCGACAATCATGATATCCTGTTCAGCCATGTGCCACAGGATGCACAGCAGCAGGATGCTCTGTGGATGGAACTTCGCAGGAGGGTTAATGATGTGGGTGGCCACAACCACACATACCAGCAGGTGCGCAGACACTGTACAAACCTCATTAGATGGGTGAAACAGCATGCAAATGCAATCGCCAGGGAACAAGGTGCAACAGGTGGTTGACCACCAACCCAGCCCCCACTCACACGTACCGAGGAGCTACGGGCCAACCTGGGGACACTTGCAGAACCACATCCACAAGCCTTAGCCAATATTGTGGAGGTGGGTGTCTCTCAACCACTGAGTCTGGAGTTGCCTGGTAAGTCAGTACTGCACCTATAACAACTATATTCCATGTAGTTGCATGTATCACTGTACAATATATAATGTAACATCATATGCATGGCATGTATACACACATGCCGCATACTATAGTATGCTACTCTGTGTATGCACACATGTGCATACACCATAGTATAGTCTAATGTACTGGTGTATGTGTTATGCACATTGCATCCTGTAGCCATTATACAGGGGTGGATTATGCTCATACTGCTGTGTTATTCCTATTTAAGTACCTCTGGCATTCCGCTGCAACACCAGCCTGTTGCAGGTGAGAGTGTTATTATTTATCAGGAACCGTAATGCACAAATCGATTTGTCATGTTGCCATTTACAACATGTACACATAATGTATGGTCCTGTCACAATATACAGGTTGGACCTGCAATGCATCACAATGACTTCCCATGTGCAACACTTGCAAACTATGTGAATCATCTCACCGACCTGAATCCAAATGAACTGTCATTGCCAGATGTGTGGACAGCTGTGCATACAATGGTGGAGGCACTGTTCACTTTAGGGACGTACTACAGATCAGATCTACACATGTGGTGAATACAAACAGTAATACACAGTGGGCTGGAGTATGGCCAGCATGCAGGATTCACTGGTGTGGATCATAGCCCTGCTATGAATGTCACACAATGTGATGTGCTATCTTGCCATGTCCATGACATCTAGTGGCCTGGCTGCAACATTGTCTACCTAACCTGAAAGCATATCCCACATACCACCCTTTATCTGCATAACCCTGTTGTCAGTAGAGCATATATGTCATATCAGACAACACAGACATATGAAATAGATGCCCATCACAATAATTTGGACAACACATGTACACACATGGCCATGGAGGATGGCCAGAGACATGGAGCAACACACACAGTAGATGTGTTGTGCTTGCATGTACACCCTGTCATGCAATGACTACACATGGTTTAAACATGGCCATTGTATAATGGTCATATTGTAGATGTGGAACACTAGACATCCTACAGGCCTGTGCACATCTTGTGTAGGTGTAACATCAATCCACCACATAAGATGTGTTGAACATCTTGAGGGTGTTGCAACATAACAGCAGTACCTGTACAATATCCACATCAGCCCACAGACACAGTACATTCCTCTTGCTGGTGTTGGACATCAATGTCATAATAGCTCTTACTGTGTGTGTGTGTGTGTGTGTGTGTGTGTGTGTGTGTGTGTGTGTGTGTGTGTGTGTGGTACACAGATGTCATGTGGGACATAGTGTACCAATGTGTTCACCATGTCTGGCCATAGTTGCCAGGCAGCAGCAATATGGTTGCAGATGTGCAGGGGTGTCATACGTATACCCATCAGTGACCTGTGTCACAACTTCCACATCATGGTTTAGTGTGTATACACCTCAGTGACGTGGGTCACATTCCACAGTATATATGTATTGTATCTGAACACAGTCATGGCTATGAACCCTGTCTGTAACTCACACTGTATAGCACTAGAGATGCCTCATGATTCCCTGCTATGGCCATGCACATCAGCTAAATGTGCATTATATCTGTAGGGTGGACAGACAACACTGCATTGGTACAGCTTTGCTCCACTGCATATTTGACAGGACACCATTGTGTTAAACATATATGCATGTCATTGCATACGTCAGATCACATGTCATACTACATGTGATTGTCAAGGTCATATGCCACACATCAGGAAGGTGCACTGTTAACCTGTACTGGTCCACATGGTGTAACACAGGGATGTATGCTAACTACTACTATGATTGTGTAATTTGCATGCCATCTGCTATGACACATGCATGCTGTTGTGTGCAACCCAGGGATGTATGATAATTACCACTATTATTGTCTGCGCTGCATGCCGTCTGCCATAGCACATGCATGTTGCATGCCTTCTGTCATATCACATGCATGTGTGTGTCTGTGTGCGTGTCTATTGTATAGATTGTAATGTACAGTTCTTGTCTGCCCTCACAAGTGATGTAGGTGCATTGCCCTCCTGCGGTATATCTGATGTTAGTGTCCCCACAGAATCTAGCAGTGATGATGAATGTATGATTGAGACACAGGCAGAGTTGTCAGGGGCTGAAACTGTGTCATTGGTTGCCATTGCATCTATATCCCCCTCAACCCCACACACAGATCCCATACCTGCACATGCCCCTTCACCAGTGGCCATAGAGGAAGGACAGTTGGCACGTAGTAGCTTGGAACAGAAATGTGTGGGGGCTATGGAAGGTGTGCCTGCACACCATCATGTCAGCCAAATGACTGGTGGTGCCCCACACAGGCACCTGGCCAGTGCTGCTCATATGAGGACCTTTGGCCAACATGCTCCTGCACTTCAGAGCGCAGCAGCTAGTGTCACCAGATGCATGTTTCAGGCTGTAATGGAGGCACAGGCACATGCTGAATGGTGCAACAGAGAAGATCAGAGGTTACAGAGGGCTGCTATCCATTCTTTAAACAACATCCAGGCAATGGTAAATGCTCAACAGCAGATTGGTGAAGCTTTGGATAGACAGTTGGGTGACATGGTTAGAGTTCTTGACCCTTGGCATGACAATCCGCGAGTGTGAGCTATCTGTGTTGGAACATCTGGTAGGAGTGAGGTGTCAGGCACGTGGATGTAGGCCTGCTACATCACCTGTGTCAGGTCTACGTGTACGAGCTACCTCATATGTCCACTCCCATAGTGGCGGTAGCAGCAGCAGTGCATCTGGTGCTGTGCTGTCCACACCATGACACAGCAGGCCACGTGCACATGGCCCAGGATGGTCCCAACAGGGACACGGTTCCAGTAGACAAGTGACATCAAACAGTACCCAATCTGCACCTCTGCCTGGTAGTGCCCGTGCCACCCCTGGCAGGCACAGGTCACATGTCCGTGGCCGGACACCGTGAACTGTAAAACCTCGCCTGTGCAGTCTGCAGCTGTCAATAATACCCCTGTGTAGGCCAGACACATGGGAGGACTGTGTGCATACATATACACACACACACTGGAAACATATGTAGGGCACCACAACACACACATGCATAACATACACACATGCCCAATTAGATCAAAGGCCCAAACCCACACACATGATGTCATCCAATGGTGCACCCTAGGCTTCTGGAAAACATTAACACTGTGTGCATATGATGATGCCTTGTGCCACATCCCTGATATCCACACCATCGGTGCAGGAACATGCTCATATGGTTTGATGCACAGGGTGAACAGACTAGGAAGATACGTGTAGTTTACAATTGTTGACGACTGTTGACAGGCAGCAGATATGCCATGTAGTACAGCTGTACAATACTGTTAATAGTATGTGTCTTGTGTAACAACAGTAACTGCATGTTGGTCATGATGTTCTGCTGTCCTTCTTCTGGACTAATTGCATGTGCCAGTGGATGTCAGTGTTTGTAGTTAGTGTCCCATATGTCAATGTGGACTACTCACAGGTATGTATGAATATACCAGCATGCACTGTGTAGCTGCCACATACCAGTGAGAATGTTCCACGTTACAAACACGTCTACCATTCCAAGTGCATAATAGCTGTGTATTAAGCTACTGTGGCCACAGACATGGCATCCATAAAGGGTGACATCACAGGAACAGTTACATGGAGTGGTGAGGTAAGAGAGTGGTCTAGCTGATTATAAGGGTAGAGGCCAGTGAGAAGTGTGATGCCTCATTGGGAATCAGTAATACACATTCCCATGACAGGATGCCAACACACAACTGCACCCACACACTCAGGTATTGACACACATGTATTCAATGACACAGTAATACACCCACACACTCATGGATTCACTGACACAGTAGCACACACTCACATACAGTTGCTACTGGTGGGATGAGGACCCCTGCCTATGTGCAAATCATCATTACAGTACTGTGCACCTACATGACGTGCCACAGAGAATACACATGTACAGGTAGTCAGTATGGCCTAAGATCGGGGACATCACCTGGATGGTGGGAGGGGTCTTATCAGTTCAGTATGGTGACATACATCCTCACTCCAGGGACCAGTCAGCCCTACATACACACACTGTGGCATTCAGTAATTAATACACCTATGTCATGCACATACAGATACCTCACATGTATGAGATACACGCCCCTGCCTAGGTCCTGCTTTCAACATTGCAGTCTGTACAGATGTGTACACTAGTGTAATTGAGAGTGAGTAACAATTGAGATGTATTCCCCACAATACGTGACACATATGGATACACACACAACCACACATGCCAGTACTGTGAATCTCAGACCTGCCTAGCTCATGTTATGTATGTCAGACATACAGCAGTATTGCACGCGTTACAAACTGTACTGATGCTTCCTGTGGTAATAGTGCTGATATATGCACTAGGGACGTCATAACTATTAACAGGTGTCAAGTGATTTACCTTCGCTGTCACCCTGAAAGCTGTCTGATTTGTGTGTCATGTCCTTCAGTTAACAAAACCATTGCTTACCGGTTACACAGGCTATTGTAGGACCACTTGTGACACACCTGTGAGCTGTCCACAGCAAACATCCATCTGCAAAGTTATTCCCATAGTTATTTCCATACATCTGTCCATAACTGTGGTACATCTTTCTGTACATTCAGCATATCACCATATACAGTTGGCAATGTTGAGGCTGCATTGCAACTGCATGATGTACTAGGATACACGTCACCTGCATACATCAGTAACTGCACACGCATGTTATCTGAATGCACAACACTACATATACAGGTGTGTAGGTCCTACAATCCTGACATTTGGGCATGTTTGTAGGCATTACAATTGGTGGATATGTGTAATGACATACATGACACATGGACTGTTGTATGATATGATGGGTGACCAGTACAGAGGGGATGTTACCTCTGTCAACATTGATATCACATCTTATGTACTGTTAGTATTCAGCAGCCATGGACCTACATTACATGTGCATGTGTGTAATGGCTGTACCCACCTCTTTGCTCAAAGGACAACAACAGCTATGCTATTTACACATATGATGTGTGTGTGGCATGTACATACCCAGGGCAGGTACATGTATGTCATATCCATACGTGAGGGTGGGTACTGGTGTACAGCAACAGTCATCTGCTAATGCTTGAAAGTACCAAGGGACCCTAGTATGTGTACAGCTGACCTGGTCACAGACAGTGGTATCATTGCATTGCATAACACATGATGCAACTGTGTCAGTACATGTGTACTCTCTACAGTTGATGTAGAGCTTAGTACAGTACACAGGTCAAGGGTCACATGCATACCTCTCAACCCGGAAAAATCAAAAATCTGGACAAGGCCCGTGAAAAAGAGGTACAAATCTGTACGCTGATTAGCATAAACTTTGCATACATAATTATGTAACCCCACCCACCCCCATGGAATTGTGGTATACCAACTTTCAAAAGCAAACTGAAGAACAGACAACTAAAATATGACACCAGAGTCCCCCTGCAGCCATTCCAATTTTCCATTTACCATAAACACGAATGTGCATACTGCTTTACTTTTACAATGATTATCTGGATTCTATTTTTTTATTTTTACATTTTATAGCACAATCCACTAACACTAATAGACATCTACAAAGCAATACTGTCTCACAATGAAAATAGATTTAGCATTAAAACTTCTCTGCCCTTGGAACTCAGGTTCACTGAAACAGCATTGAAACCCACACCACATCCAAAGAAAATGCATCTGGCCAGTGGTGGATAAAGATTACCTTTGGGCTGTTTTCAAATCATAGACCCCTGGCCCTTGCATACAAAACAAGAAACATACATGTGTTCTTTGATATATCTTCCTGACTTTATTATAGCAGTGTACACAAGTTGAAAAAAATGTAAGACACCAAAAGGGAGAACACATTATAACTCCTTAAACTAGCAGATTTATGACATTAATGCTTAAGATAAATGATTAAGGTAATGGGGAAACACAGAAACTAAAAAGAGCAGAGACTGTGCCCCTGACAGAATCTTCCTGGGTCAACAAGGCACCTGCAAGAGGATGACACTGCAATAATCTGGTTTTAAA
Source organism: Protopterus annectens (assembly GCF_019279795.1). NCBI lineage: Eukaryota > Metazoa > Chordata > Ceratodontiformes > Protopteridae > Protopterus > Protopterus annectens. The sequence continues at coordinate 1,127,860,157 of NC_056727.1, read as the reverse complement.
GCTAAATAGGGAGATGAATTTTGGGGAGGGGGGTTTTTAATGTCTCTGGGTTGTGGAAGTGAGTTTTATACTGGTATTAAAATTTATGACAAAAATCTATTCCAACAATATGTACAACAACACTTTGTGACATTAAGGTGATGAAGGGATTAAAACATGAATTTGTTAGTTAATGGAGGGTAACAGGCAAGGCTTAGTAATTTGTAATTTGCTGGGGTAGCTAAGAAGGTAGCGCTATCAGTAAATGGAAATTAATTAGCATTTTGCAAAGACAAACAGTGATGCTGTCTACCAGGAAGTTAATATGAAAAGTCAAACGGCTGTCATAATACTGTCCAGGTTTATTTGGCAACAATATTAAAACAAAACTGTGTAATGCACATACCTTTGCATTCTGCCAAATGAGTCCAGAAGTTCTCAACCACAGAGTTGTACAAGCCTGGTGAATTACTCCCCCCCCAAAAAAAATAAAAGATCTTTCACTATACCAGGTTACACACATGCACAACATACATACACACACACACACACGCATATATATATATATATATATATATATATATATATATATATATATATATATATATGAAATAAACACAAAATGACAGCAGCTATTGCACTGGATGAGAAATGTACACATTATTTGTCCCACAAGTACACCAAAATTTAGTCAATCCCACCAATGACATAGACATACATGTGACAGTAAGATATAAAGTCTGTAGTGTTAGTGTTTTGAAGTTTGCAGACTTTAGCAATACTTTCACAGTTAAATAAAAATGTGCACCCAGAAGTACTACAAAGCCTCAGTAAACTACTTGGTCCATATTTCTTCAAAAAAATAATTAAATTGGCTAACTATGGAAGATGACAAAAATTGGATGCCAGTCTGATGCTTAATATTACTGTTAGCAAAAGATATGTTCTTAGATGTGCCACAGACCCATATTAAATCAGTCTGTCTTACTTTCAAACAATGTATTCTTTTTAATATAACAACTCACAACATACACTGAACCAGCCAGTCCCTAAGTCTGTTCATAGTATTCATAGAGTGTATCATGGACAGGAAAGATGAACTGTGCACAGAATTTCACCTTCAAAATTCACTGTCTAATTTAAACAACACACACACCTCCTGTCTTCACTCAGAATAAACATGTTTCCTTCCTACCTACTTCAGCTGAATGACTCCATCCACTCGCAAGTCCACCCAGCCAGGATGATCCATCCATTTGAATGCATAATGTACACTTAAAAAACATGTTTCCTTCTTACCTACTTAGGTTCATAGGTTCATACTAGGCTATCTGCCCGAGGGCATTAACAAGCCTAGCCCATAGTTTTGTGGCTTACGCCACCCCTTTAGTATGGGGAACTATACCCATTATTTTGCTGTGCCTCTGTTGAGCAGTGACACTGAGGTAATCCCTGGGGTATATCTGCGATCTCCCATCCATTGGTCAAGATTTCTCTTGAACAAGGCCAGCGAGGTGCTCTGCCTCACATATGGGATTTTATTCCACAGCATAGGAGTCTTTGGGTGATGAATCTATCCCTCCAGCGTCCTATTAATAGGTTTAAGTCTCCCCTTGTGGCTCTGACGGATCTAGATTTTTGAGGTGAAGCATATTCATCAAATCTGGGTTTGACATGGCCTTGTATGTTAGGCAAAGGTCACCTCTGAACTGAATAGAGCTGGAGTTCTTTCAGTGGCAGCATAGGACAGATGTTTGAGACCCTTTATCCTTTTGGTGAGGAACTTTTGTGGCCTCTCCAGCTGCTGCAAGTGTCGGGTCAGATACATTCGAATGGGGCATTGTACTCAATCATTGGTCTGATGAGTGATGAGTATAGGAGACTATGACCTCCCTTGATCTAGATGAGAATCCCTTCATGATAAGGTGGGCAGTGTAGAAGGTCTTCCTAACTACTTTAGCTACATGGGTGTCGAATGACAGACTACTATCAACCTGGGTCCCCAGGTCCCTGATAACTTCTTCTATGCTCAGTGGATTGCCACCTATTTGGTAGCTAGGGGTAACCTTGTTTTCCCGAAGGGTATGACTATGCATTTTTGGCATTTAACTTTAGTCCATGGCTCTGGCACCAGTTATCCGTTTCTGTGAGACCCTTCTGAAGGATATCTGTGTCAGATGTGTTAGTTTGCAGTCATCTGCAAACTTTGTCAGCCATAACCCTCCTGTGTTTGCTTGTGAAAAGTAGATGCCAAACAAGAGTGGGCCCAGGACTGAGCCCTGTGGTACACCACTTGTGACAGGCTTTGAGTCTGACATGGCCAGCAACTCTGACCCTGTGGGTTCTGTCACTCAGCCAGTTTGCAACCCATCTTGTGATGTATGGGTTAACATTTAAGCTGATGAGTTTTTCAATGATACCCGAGTGGGGTATTGTATCGAAGGCCTTCGCCAGATCGAGGTAGGCTGTATGGACTGCCTTTCCCTCATCAATGGCTTTGGTGACTGTTTGAAAAAGTCAACCAAGTTTAGAAGGCATGATCTGCCTTTGACAAAGCCAAACTGGGATGGATCCAAAGTCTGCAAATTCCCTATGTCTTTATTTATGAGGTCCATTATGATCCTCTCCATGGCTTTGCAGATAAGGCTTGTCAAGCTAATGGGCGGTAATTTCCAGGGTCGGTGGAGGCACCGCCTTTGTGAAGTGGGACCACAGTTGCAGTGCGCCACTCCTGAGTGCACGATCCAGAGGTAAGACTATGATTAAACAGCTGTCCTAGCTGTGGGTTTAATTCCTCATTGAGTTGGAGCACACAGCCGGGGACACCATCAGGTCCCATGGATGCTGTGTTTTTGCTTTGGAGAGCAGTTCTCACTTGGGCGTTGGAGATGTTTGGGGGCTGCAATCGCTTGGTATAGATATCTCTCCTTTTGGGGAGAAGTTTGCACTGAACCTGTCAGCCAGTATGTTGGCAATGTCTGTAGGATCAGTAATCTTCACATCATTTTGAACTAGTTCTGAGCATATCTGGGAGGTTCCTCCCAGGTTTCTAACATAGCTAAAGAAGGCCTTATGATTGTCTTTTGAGTCTTTAGCTATTTTTCTTTCAAAATTTGCTTTGGATGATTTTATGAGAGCTCTTAGTTTTTACTTATAGTGATCAAGGGTGTCTTACCTTTTAAGGATTTTGCTCTATCTTGTAGTAGCTTCCTCCTTTTGTTGTAGAGTTTGTTTATGGCTGGGGTCCACCAGACTGGGCTTGCCTTTGGTACAAAGAGTCTTTGTTTTGCTTGGGATTGCCTTATCCATGCAGTCCTGCAGGTGCTGGTAGAAGGCATTTGTAAGTGATTCAGCGGCTTGAGTACTGTTTTCCGCTGGCTCGTGGGCCTTAAAGGAGACCACACTAGTCTTTAGAAGTGTGAAGTCGGCTTGAGAAGTTCTTTACTGTGGTCTTTTTATTTCAGGTGGGGTGGGATGAGGACCTCCAGCGAGATTAGTTTGTGATCTGATCTCACCAGTGAGGGGTATACTTCCGGTGTTGAACATTGTGCTCCCATGTTCGTGATGATGAGATCAAGTATGTTTTCTCCTCTTGTGGGGATGGTGACTAGTTGTTCCATGGCATTTGAGTTTATGAATTCCAGGAACTTTTGGGCTAGGGTGTTTGGGCTTGAGTAGTGTTCCCAGTCTATATTAGGGTAATTGAAGTCACCTAGTATGATGGTGTTTGGTGATACATTTATCCCCTCTACTTCAGCCGAACACTTACAAAACATGTTTCTTACTTCAACTGAATGACTCCGCTCGCAAGTGCTAGATACACCACCCAGTATCCATTTGAATGTGTACACTTGAATAAATGCTTGCAAATCCATTTGAATGTTTCCCGCTAACAGATCCAGTGGAAATGTGTGCACTGAGCTGAATTCTGACAGGTTGGTAGCACTGACGGATGTCAGCTCAAAAACGGGAAATAAAAATTAAAAAAATAAAAACAGCTCTAACTACTATACCACTACCAACAGTATTAATCTATTCTTCTAGTCTAGAGTTCAACTTGTTAGTGTAGTGTGCAACTGCAGTGCGAGTGAGTGTGAGAGAGAGTGTATAAACTGTAAAAATTGTGTGAATGTGAAGCTGTGAGTGTGAAAACTACAGTGTGTTTGTGTGTGTGTGTGTGTGTGTGTGTGTGTGTGTGTGTGTGTGTGTGTGTGTGCGTGTGTGTCAGACACAGGCAGAGAGTAACAGATACTCAACTGGTCTCTCTCACTTTACTACTATAATTATATAAAAATAATAATGTGCAAACAAAGCGCCAAAGCAAATATGCTTGCATGCATGTATTTTCTTTTGTTTATGTTGCCTCAGCCTGTAGGGGACGGGAGCTGGACGGGGGGATAATCAATGTGTATTTGATTTAATTTTAGACTGAATGAATGATGATGATTAACTTGTCGAATGTTGTTGACTTACTTGTTAGTGTGTGTGATGCATGTGATTCATTTGTGTTGTGCTTGTGTGCGTGACTTAAGACTTTACTTTAGTTGTTTTAACTTGTTTGACAGTAGTAGCAGACTAGCGTGGGCGGCCCTGCCTCCTCTTCACTCCATTATTGGGACCCCAAAACTCGGTAAAAACCGAGTAATGCGGGATGGTTGGGAGGTATGGTCACATGGTGGTGTACTCTTCTATGTCATACAACATGTATGGTTGCGTGTTGGTGGTCTGAGGGCATGGTGGTGTCTGAGGTTTGCGTCCTAGAATTCAGCATGTGACACTGTGTCCTGCACATGGCTCATCTGTGATGGCTTTCATGGGGGACCGGTCAATACATGTGAGTGGCCTTTATGTATGTGAGTGCACCACCTGGAGTGGTCCATACCTGTGTTATAGCCCACATGTCTGGTTCTAAGGTATATGGTGGTAGTGCTAGGTTCTGAGGTATATGGTGGTAGTGCTATTGTGCACTACAGAGCCATCAGCCAGGTGTTCCTCACTGCACAGATGTCAGTACTCCCCATTGTTTGATCTATAGTGACCAGCTGTGAATATGGACGCTACACATCTAGCACTGGTTAGCATAAGAAAACAATGCAGTTGTCCTGTAGGTGTATGGGAATTAACCTGTGTTTAGGACATTTGCCTTGGAATGGCACTGTGTGGGCGGATGCGACTTGGGTAATATCTACACTCCCTTGAATCATGGATGCATGTGATATGTGACAAAGGCCTGCCTACTGTCAGCCATGTCATCCCAGAATGACAGCTGATGTTGTGTAAAAGACCGGTGTCAAATATATGTAGAGCAGCATTCCAGCTAACAATGACAACTACTAACACCAGAGCCCATTACAATGTGTTCTTTATGTCTACCTGTAATAGCACGGCCACTGTGGCCTTCCGTGTTTAGCATCAGAGTGCATCCCAGTCAGTCCTGTGCTACTAGGAGTATGAGCATGCCCAGTATATCCTTGTGTAGATGGACACATAGTAGTGCATTCCGACCAGCCCTGTGCTACTAAGTGTGTGAGCATGCCCCCTGTGCTACTAAGTGTATGAGCATGCCCAGTATATCCTTGTGTAGATGGACACATAGTGCATTCCGAACAACCCTGTGCTACTAAGTGTGTGAGCATGCCCAGTGACACCTTGTGTTGGTTATGTGCCTCTGTGTATGGGCATGGTCATTGTAACCCTGTATAGTGGTAGTAGTCGTCCATTCCACAGATGGGCATACTCCAGGTCAGGATGGATTCCTACGTTAAACACACAGGTTCACAGGTATGTGCACCTTAACTGCCAGCATCCCTGTGGATGTCCGCATTCCCAGATGGTCATAATGACAGCCTTGACATGTGTAGTCTGTGTGGCGCGATTCGTAAATATGTAGCATTGTAATAGTAATCTGTAAATAGGCAGGTGTTCCATACCTGCGTGTGTGTGTGTGTGTGTGTGTGTGTGTGTGTGTGTGTGTGTGTGTGTGTGTGTGTGTGTGTGTGTGTGTGTGTGTGTGTGTGTGTGTGTGTGTGTGTGTGTGTCTGTTCCCATTTGCCAGTGGACTCTAAATTGCTTTTAGATTGCCCACACTCCAAACATTTTTTATACCCACCATTAGCAAGGCTGATGATGTCACCCATCTACAAATACACCTCTGGGAGTTTTGTGCCCCAGTAGTCTTGGTAGCGTGTTCTGTAACTTTGTAATGCTGTAGTGTAATAAAGTAGTTAGGTCAGTGTTCTAGTCCTACACTTGCCGTGTGTGTGTGTGTGTGGGTTTCTACATTTGCCTGAGGACTGAGTAATGCTTTTATACTGCTCACACTCTATACATTTCTTATACCCACCGTTAGCAAAGCTGATGATGTCACCTATCTACAAATACACTCTGGGAGTGCTGTATCCCAGTAACCTCAGTAGCACGTTCTGTAACTGCGTAATGCTGTAGTTTAATAACGTAGTGAGGTCAGTGTTTTAGTCCCACACTTGCTGTGTGTGTGTGTGTGTGTGTGTGTGTGTGTGTGTGGGTGCCCCATTTGACTGAGTAATGCTTTTATACTGCTCACACTCTATACATTTCATATACCCACACTTAGCAAGGCCGATGATGTCACCCATCTACAAATACACCTCTCAGAGTGCTGTATCCCAGTAATCTCGGTAGCACGTTCTGTAACTGTGTAATGCTGTAGTGTAATAAAGTAGTTAGGTCAGTGTTCTAGTCCCACACTTGCCATGTGTGTGCATGTCCCTGAGGACTGAGTAATGCTTTTATACTGCTCACATTCCATACATTTCTTATACCCACCGTTAGGAAGGCCAATGATGTCACCCATCTACAAATACACCTCTGGGACTGCTGTGTTCCAGTAATCTCGGTAGAGCATTATGTAACTGTGTAAAGCTGTAGTGTAGTAAAGTAGTTAGGTCAGTGTTCTAATCCCACACTTGCCATGTGTGAGTCCCTGTTTGCCAGAGGAATGAATAATGCTTTTATACTGCTCACACACCATACATTTCTTATACCCACCGTTAGCAAGGCCAATGATGTCACCCATCTACAAATACACCTCTGAGAGTGCTGTGTCCCAGTAATCTTGGTAACACATTCTGTAATGGCATAATGCTGTAGTATAATAAAGTAGTTAGGTTGGTGTTCTAGTCTCACACTTGCCGTGGTATGTGTCCCTGTTTGCCTGAGCACTGAGTAATGCTTTTATACTGCTCACGCTCCATAAATTTCTTATACCCACCGTTATCAAGGCTGATGATGTCACCCATCTACAAATACACCTCGGGAATGCTGTGTCCCAGTAATCTCGATATTGTGTTCTGTAACTGCGTAATGCTGTAGTGTAATAAAGTAGTTAGGTCCGTGTTCTAGTCCCACACTTGCCGTGTGTGTGTGTGTCGGTGTCCATTTGACTGAGTAATGTTTTTATACTGCTCACACTCCATACATTTCTTATACCCACCGTTATCAAGACCGATGATGTCACCCATCTACAAATACACCTCTGGGAGTGCTGTGCCCCAGTAATATCGGTAGCGCATTCTGTAACTGCGTAATGCTGCCATGTAGTAAAGTATTTAGGTCGGTGTTCTAATCCCAGACATGCAAGCTGTATGTGTGTGTGCGTGTCTCCCTGCGTAAGACAAGTACAGTGCTTTGTAGTATGCACTGTAGCAGGTGCCCTAAATGTGTGTTGCTGCAGTGTGATACAGTAGGGGTTTGTATACAGGACATGGCAAGTGTGTGTTTGTCTGTCAGAGCCTGTGTAGAAGTGGCTGTGCTTGTCTAACATTGGACATGTTTGGGAGTGGGTTTTGCAGTTTTCTTATATAGTATCCATCTTATTACACATTGGCCACCTCAAGAGGAGTACAGTTGTCAGTCAGCCATGGCACTGTGTTGGCAAGCCATACCCATACATCTGGCAAAAGGGCTGGTGAACTAAGTATGCAGCCCTACTAGTACCCGGTATATGTCCCGCACCCATGTGCCATGCACATACAACCTTGCCTAGGATATTCTACTATGTTGCTAGTAACATGCACATTGAGGACAGATAGTAGTCATGGTGTGACTGCAGTGGCCTGCAGAGGACATGGCACTCTGTACAGCGGTACAATAGGCACATATATGCGGACATTGTGCCTTCACTAAGTTCCACACTTTATGGCTGCAACATATGTGGTGCCATCAGATGTGATCCACTAAGGCCAGACAATGCTGTACACATGTGACCTGTATGGACCCATGCCACTGACACCACAGAATACCTGTATCATACTATCCATGCAGGTGCAGGGCCGACCTGCTCACTATAAGCAGGTTTCGCCTCACCAGGCCAGTATTGGCATATCGGGGTATAACAGGCACTACATGTGTCTGCCAAACCAGGTACACCTGTACATGTCACTGTACAGTATTGTGGGACATGCACATCCCAGGCAATGTCCATGTGAAGGACTATCAAACACAGACATGGCATGGATTGCAAAGCTATGGCCCTACACATTGGTAACCAGGATGTCAGGCCAGATAATGCAGTACCCATCTGTGTGGAACATTGCAGACATTGCACCCCTGCACTGCACACTATTGTCGGGTGACATGATGGCAAGGATTACCCCTCACCCAGCCTTGTACAGCCATCTTGCACAGCCAAACACTACACACCCATGGAGCAATGCATACCTGCATGCCAGTACTGGCACCCTGTGCCTGCGTGTGGGTTGTGATGCTCCCAACCACAGTTACTCCTAGTATAACCTCATTGGCATACCAACAGTTGTCAAGCACTTTCACATGCCCTAGCCCATAGAACCTCCAGGTATCCCCTGTGGTGCATGTGGTCCTGTGCATTACTGTGGTGTTGGCAAACTAAGTAGTTACATTGTGTATTTGTCGCCCTGGCAAAGGTGTCAATGCGTGTCCATTAGATTGTGGTTGTGGTGACAATGGCAGCCATTCACGTGGACTGATGTGTGCCACACCTATTGTATGTCTACTTTATCTGTTGTAGATGGCACTCACTCACCTACACACATGTTCCTACAGCACAGCAACATGTCGCCTTTGTGGCACATGTAGTAACATCATGCACATAGAATAACAAAAATCAGTCCATGGGAAACCGCAACCACTCAATTTATTATACTTTCATTTAATTAAAATTTAAAGAAATACAAACACATTCACTATTTAAATACTATGCAGTCAATATATACCTTGAAAATGTTTATGAATGATGCATTTAAAATTTAAAAAACTCATTTTTAAACAGCCACCTAAAACATCAATAATGTTTTAAAATATTTATATCAAAAAATATATAAGGGTTGCTTAGAAACACCTTAATATTTGTAAAAAATAATTTCACAGCTTACCAGCTTTCAGTTTTAGCAATGGGACAATAGATACAGTATCATTTAAGCCAGGGGTTTTATTGGCTTCTAAAAAAATTTGCCAATAGGTTTCCCTATGCTCTAATCTAATCTCCCAAGGACCCCCTCTATTGTCTCAGACCATGGTTTCTAATACGAAAAATTCAAACCTAGCTTGTTGGCATTTCAATGTATGCCAAAACAGGGCATTATTAGGATTTTGTTTCTGTACTTCATAATTATGTTCGTATATCCTCCTCTTCAGGTGTCTTTCAGTTTTACCAACGTAAAACCCTTGGCATTTTTGACAGGTAGCTATATATATATATATATATATATATATATATATATATATATATATATATATATATATATATATATATCATCCCTTGACATTTGCAGTTGGAATACATTGTTGCCCATATCCATCTATTTCTAGCTTCAATATATATTTTGCCAGTATGTGATATATATTTACATTGTGAACATGTTCCACACCTGTATGTATCTTTACATTGGTTGGAAAATCTGTTAATACTGGGTTTATGTTCCAGTAAATTCTTAATGTTACTCCCCTTTCGGAACACTGTTCTTACTGTTTTTCCTTTTAAATTATTAAGATCAGTAATGTCCTGAAAAGTTTCCCATTCCTGTTCTATTATTTTCCTAATATTACCGGAATTGGCACTGTACTCAGTAATAAAGGCTTTATTAAACCCATGAATAGGATCATGCTGCCCACCATCCCTCTTAGATTTTTCCACCTTGCCTGTACCCAAAATTGGTTGGTATTTGGTTTTCCTACCATCCTGGACTTCCTTGAGGATACCTGAAATAATTTTTTCAGGATATTCTCTCTCCTGAAACATCCCAGTAAGCTTTAAACATTATTGTTGATAATCCAAGTCATCCAAAGTCATGCGGGATGCCCTAACAAACTGGCCCTTAACTATGCCCTTCTTCTGATGTCTTGGATGAGAACTATTGTAATGAATGTAACTGTTAGAGAAGGTGGGTTTTCTGTAAATGGAAGACTTAAAGCCTGTATCCTGCACATTCAAGGATACATCCAAATAGTCAACCCGATGAATATTGACCCGATAGGTGAAGGTCAAAAAGTCAGTAGTGGAGTTCAGGTATTTCATAAATTCCTCTATAGTACTTGTCATACCTGTCCAAAAAATACAGATATCATCCAAAAACCTGGAATAAAATATCCAATTTTTGTTACATTCACTGTTTAAGATGTACTTCTCCCATACTGGCAAAATGATGTTGACATAAGTGGGGGAGCAATTTGCACTCATAGCCACCACAGATATCTGTTTGAAATATTCCGCAGAGAAATAAATAAAATTGTTGTACAATACTAGATCCGCCAATTCCATAACTAGGAAGATATCATTGTCACAAGCCTGTGGTTTGTCCCTCATAGCTTCTTCTAACCAAAGTAAACCCTGCTCGTGCGGTATGACAGAAAAAAGGTCAACAGCATCTATAGTGAGAAATTGTAGGTTAGGGACATTAAACTCAGGAACAACTTTATATAAAAATTCCCAAGAATCCTTGAGTAAATATTGCTCTCTGCCCCACATTTGTTTAAGCTTCCAATCCAGAAACTTAGATAAGGGAGATATCTTGGATCCCTGAGCAGAGACAATAGGCCTTAAGGGTGGACTTTCAACATCTTTGTGAATTTTTGGTACCCCGAATATTGCAGGTACCCTAGCGTTCTCATTTTCAAGATATGTATATGTGCTGAAATCTATAACCCCTTGATCAATTAAGTCCTTAATGGATAGATCTATTTTTTACATGAAATATTGATCTCGTTGATTGAAACAGATCTATAGCATTTATCATCATTTAAAATAGCATACATTTTACCTTCATACATTATTTTATCAATAAGGACTATGCCACCACCCTTGTCTGGTTCCATAACCCTAATGTTGGGGTTGTGGCTTAGTTCCAGGAGTAAATTATGTTCAGCTCTTCCTAAATTAGGCGAAAATCTGTTATGTCTGCTTACATTTCTGATTTGTTTTTTCAATTCTGTTTTCAAGATTTTTCAATTGAGGGTGTATGGGTGGATTGAAGGTACTAGACCTAGTAGGGGTGGGGGTATCCACATGTTGTATGTCAGTTCCAAAAAGGTTTTCCAAATTAAGTTTTCTAATAAACATTTTAATATCCATAATGACCTTAGTAGTATTGCTGTTACGTTGTGGGACATATTTAAAGCCCTTAGTAAATAAATAAAAAAATATGTCCATGACCAAAAGGTCACTATAGTTATATATATGTAAACCTGCTCGACTAAGGACCCGAAAATTTTCCCCTTCATGGTCTATGACTATAGAGGGCACAATATTTACCATTTCTGGTTCCTATTCTTGTTCCTGTTCCTGTTGAACCCCCCCCCCCGTAGGGGTAATTTTCTTGAAAAAAATGATTGGAATATTGGTTGTTACGTTGATTCCAAATCCTCTCTGACCACCTTGGAAGGGGTTCCTGTCCCTCATGGTGGTCACTGAACCCTTCACCCCCCTCCCCCAAATTGTCGACATCAAATACTAAGTCCTCTCCATTAGGAGTATGAATATCATGTCCATCCCTGTGATAACCGGATCATATAAGAGGAGGTGCTGGATATTGCAAACCTTCCTGGTACTCCTTTATATCTCTGTTTAACCTTTTATGTTTTCTATTAAGAATTCCTTCACATTTTATATCTGCCTGTACTCTAATATCATAATACTTTTTGTTTTCTTGTTCTACAGTGAACAGCAAGTCATTGGTCACAATATCATTGTATTTTTCTATATCACTATGTAATTTACAAATATCTTTTTCATTTTTGTTGATAATGGCTGGTACTATTTCTAAACCACAATTGTCAAAAGCTCTGACAAGTTCTTTGTAAAAATTGCTGCCGATCATGACATTGTTTGGATATTTGAATATCCTTAGTCCCTTGGGAACTATTCGTTTTTTGAGACATTCATGTAGGTACAAATTGTCCAATTGTAAACTTTTGTACCTGTAAAGAGCCATTTTCAATGCCTGTAAAGAGTCCAAATAAGTAGCATTGTTGGCAGCCATTGTGGAACCTCTTCTGGTACTATAAAAGTTCGGTTTAGACTGAACCCACTCCTGAAATGTTGACTGTGGCATAGCATTGTTGGTGTTTCCCTTAGGTGAAGAATTATCCTGGGTAACGCTGTTAGAACACAAAGCCCGAGGAGTAAGCAAAAAATTAACTGTAGAATCAGCTTGATTTCCTCCATCCGGTTTTCGGATCATACCATTATCTTTCTGTACCAAGGGTGGTTCGCTGTTCCTGTTAGAGTCATGTTGAGAAAAAAACACTATGTCCCGAAGCAATGGACTTGAGCCCCTGGCTCAAAGGCATAAGTATTTCGATTAATTGAGTTAATTGTCCTGCCAGTTTAAGTATTTCGTCAACTTCAGACCGAACAGTTTGGTCTGTAGATTCCGTGGATTTGGTCTCCCCTCCTCGTGTCTCCATATCACAAGCCAAAACCAAAGCGGAGGCTCTACTGATAAAAAATTCCACCAAGAATAACAAAAATCAGTCCGTGGGAGACCGTAACCACCAATTTATTATACTTTCATTTAATTAAAATTTAAAGAAATACAAACACATTCACTATTTAAATACTATACAGTCAATATATACCTTGAAAATGTTTATGAATGATGCATTTAAAATTAAAAAAACTCATTTTTAAACAACCACCTAAAACATCAATAATGTTTTAAAATATTTATATCAAAAGATATATAAGGGTTGCTTAGAAACACCTTAATATTTGTAAAAAATAATTTCACAGCTTACCAGCTTTCAGTTTTAGCAATGGGACAATAGATATAGTATAATTCAAGCCAGGGGTTTTATTGGCTTCTAAAAAAATTTGCCAATAGGTTTTCCTATGCCCTAATCTAATCTCCCAAGGACCCCCTCTATTGTCTCGGACCATGGTTTCTAATACGAAAAATTCAAACCTAGCCTGTTGGCATTTCAATATATGCCAAAACAGGGCATTATTAGGATTTTGTTTCTGTACTTCATAATTATGTTCGTATATCCTCCTCTTCAGGTGTCTTTCGGTTTTACCAACGTAAAGCCCTTGGCATTTTTGACAGGTGGCTATATATATCAGCCCTTGACTATTGCAGTTGGAATACATTGCTGCCCATATCCATCTACTTCTAACTTCAATATATATTTTGTCAGTATGTGATATATATTTACATTGTGAACATGTTCCACACCTGTATGTACCTTTACGTTGGTTGGAAAATCTGTTAATACTGGGTTCATGTTCCAGTAAATTCTTAATGTTACTCCCCTTTCGGAACACTCTTCTTACTGTTTTTCCTTTTAAATTATTAAGGTGTGGAACATGTTCACAATGTAAATATATATCACATACTGACAAAATATATATTGCAGCTAGAAATAGATGGATATGGGCAAATACTTATTCCAACTGCAATAGTCAAGGGCTGACATATATAGCCACCTGTCAAAAATGCCAAGGGTTTTACGTTGGTAAAACCAAAAGACACCTGAAGAGGAGGATATACAAACATAATTATGAAGTACAGAAACAAAATCCTAACAGTGCCCTGTTTCGGCATACATTGAAATGCCAACAGGCTAGGTTTGAATTTTTCGTATTAGAAACCATGGTCCGAGACAATAGAGGGGGTCCTTGGGAGATTAGATTAGAGCATAGGGAAACCTATTGGCAATTTTTTTTAGAAGCCAATAAACCCCCTGGCTTAAATGATATCTATTGTCCCATTGCTAAAACTGAAAGCTGGTAAGCTGTGAAATGATTTTTTACAAATATTAAGGTGTTTCTAAGCAACCCTTATATATTTTTTGATATAAATATTTTAAAACATTATTGATGTTTTAGGTGGTTGTTTAAAAATGAGTTTTTTTAAATTTTAAATGCATCATTCATAAACATTTTCAAGGTATATGTTGACTGTATAGTATTTAAATAGTGAATGTGTTTGTATTTCTTTAAATTTTTATTAAATGAAAGTATAATAAATTGAGTGGTTGCGGTCCCCCACGGACTGATTTTTGTTATTCTTGGTGGAATTATTTATCAGTAAAGCCTCCATTTTGGTTTTGGAATGTCCTGCACATGTAATAGTAATGAGTAGACAGGGGTTTGCCCCTGTACTATTCGGTATGTGGCAGATGATGCTTACGGTTAAGTCTCCAAGCCCTTCCCTGGTGTACATTGCCTGTCCCACACACACACTTTCTGGTGGATGTAAAGGTGTACACCTGCACAGCAGCAGCATGTGTATTGTAAGAGATGGAAATGGTCAGGTAATGGCCTCTGCACCTATTGCAGTCCTCCTCTTGCTGACTGCATGTGGTACAACTGTGATGGTGTTCCCATAGCCATCTGCATGATAAACACTAGGGAAACATGTTATTATCTGGCCATGTCAGTCACTGTGAGTGCTACCTGGATGTGGTGTTTTGACACGGCATCGCAGATGATATCTGGATGTACCTCAATCATTTTCCACAGTGGGAAATAGCCTAAAGACAGGAGGGTGATGTGCCACACAACTACAGCATGTAAGTGTAGCTATGCTGCATTGAGACTACTGCCTGTTTAACATGTGTGTGGTAATGGCTATTCTGCATGTTATAATACAGACATGACAGTACTCTGTTCATGAGGGACCCCCATCTTTAGGGCCATCTGTGAACTGGTCAGTGTGTGCAACCATTTGCTTTCTGTGTTACACACTGAACACACATCTGGGCACAGCAGAAGCATGGTGTGGGGATTGCAGACAGTACATGATGATAGGGATGTGTTACTGCCATCGCATCCCTGACTGGACATGAGTCACATGAGACAGTGGTATGACTGACACTGTGTGGGATTCCCAGTGACAAGCCAATGATGGGCAACTGTTCATAGCTGTGGTCACACATCTACTACACATTGTGCAATTGGCATGCGGTATATATGCATGTGTTGTGCTCCCTCTGCAAATGTATACCATCTGTTGTGTTGGTTTGCTGGTGATATCTATGCATACTGTCGTAGGTAATCCTGTATGTTGTTGTCTATCACTAAGCCATATGTGAGTTTAAAATGCAACACCATAGGCTGAATGGGTTGGTAGGTCCCGGCAGATCATCCTGTCCCACTTCAGCTGACCATGGCACCGGGCACTAGCACATCTGTGGCCCAGCCATAGATATCAACCTCTGTTGGCTCTGCACCACCTTCTGGTGGTACCACAACTGAGGATGGAGCATGTCCCCCTTGTGAGCAGGACCAGACAGATACATATCTGCTGTTGTGCAGTCCCGGACTTGTTGTGTTGGTGGCTCCCTAAGGGGTTATGAAGCCAGATACGCCAGTTCATAGCAAAGTGTCACATTTACAGGGTGATGCTGCCCCTCCTGGACAGCCCCCAGCACTGTCTCCTTTGCAGCAGTGTAGGTGCAGTGACAGTTGCCCATGGCTGGGGACCTCCATCCCACTGTTCCCATGGGCTTTTGAATGCCGAAGACCCATCCCCATCCAGGGTGTATTCCACCCCCAAATGTGTCATATACCAATCCTGTATGCTGTCATTTCTGTGCTCCTACCTATCCTCCACGGCCATACCTACACTCCTTCCCCAACATCTGACCCTCACCTACGGACACATAGGTACATTTGGCTCCTAGGACACCATCTGCCCTATACATAGCTGTCCATTACACACACGTGCCCACTGGACACATGAAACCCTTGTAATATGCATCATAACATACTACTATTATCCTTACCCCTGTCCCTCAGGTGCACAATCCTGGTATGCACATCACTCCAACATGGTCCAGGTACACGTGAGGAGGATGACCCCATTGTACACAAAACACTACCGGTCCCTCTATGGTTACCCTATTTACCTTTATCATGATGATGATGTTGCACACAGCACATTGCAAGAGTACTGTTCACATGTAATGATTGGACAGGTACTGTTGTGTTAATGTACATTACATGCACAGAGTGATGTATATGGCCAATGTACAACTATTTGCATGTATAACTGACACATGTCTGTCTGAGGGAGTCTTGTGATCACATAGAGCAACACCACTACATAATACAGGCGTCGCTTGTGTTTCCCGTTTCATTCACTTGTAATGCTTTATTGCTACATGGTATGTTCCTGATACATCTCTATATATGTATGTACCTATATGCTGGACATAAACACTCACATGTACATCTACATTATGGGATATATTCCTATACTGTTGAATGACTGCGCTGCATGATATCCTCTGGTTACAGCCTCTTATGCTCGATTAGCCTCTACATTGCTTAACCAGTGCAATACTCACATACTGGTAGCCAAACACGCTTACACCCGCTCGATCCCGCACTTGCTAATGCACTGACATTGGTGCTTGCATCTGTCACTCACACCCCTGGGTGTGAGCGAGGACCACAATATTACCTTGTGATGTCTGTTACATCGGACTACATGACTACAGTATTGGGATTGGCCGCCCATTAGGTGACAACATCGCGTTCGACTGTACGAAATCAACAGCCTGTCCAGTGACACAATCATATTTCTGTGTACCTCATACAATGTGCTCCCACCTTGTGATGCCTATTACATCAGAATACATGAATACAGTATTGGGAATGGCTGCCTATTAGGCGATGGCATGGCGTTTGACTCTACGGAATCAGCAGCCTGTCCAGTGAATCATTCATATTTGTGTGTTCCTCTTACAATCTGCTCCCACCTTGTGATGCCTATCACATCGGACTACATGACTACAGTCATAGCCAGCCTTAGGCATAGGCCAAATAAGCGGCCGCCACCTAGAGCACCGCTTTAGTGGAGGTACTTTACCAGTATTTATTTGGTGTAGGTAGACCAGGATGGGGGCACTGGGTGGTATAGTGGGGGCTGCCATTGTGCCATCTGCCTAGGGCACCAGTTGACCTAAGGCCATTCCTGACTACAGTATCAGAAATGGCTGCCCATTAGGCGACGGCATGGCGTTCAACTGTACAGAATCAGTGACCTGTCCTGTGAATCATTCATATTTGTGTGTTCCTCTTACAATCTGCTCCCACCTTGTGATGCCTATCACATCGGACTACATGACTACAGTTTCAGGAATGGCTGCCCATTAGGCGACGGCATGGCATTTGACTGTATGGAATCAGTGGCCTGTCCAGTGAACTAATCATATTTGTGTGTTCCGCATACACTCTGCTCCCATCTGGCTGATACATGGGAACCAAGACCCTGCATTACAGGCAAGTAGTTGGGTTGTGGTATCCACATCTGTCAGACAGGTCATGCTACCGCATACCTATTATAGTTTGTCACCTTTTCTATTAGCCAAGGTAGGACTTTAGGGTTACCACCTGTCCCACTTTGCAAGGGACACTGCGAAAATAATCAAAACATAGCACATGTCCAGATTACAGGACATTATTATATTCTACGTTTCATTAATAATTGCATACAACAGTTATTTTATATATGGCACTTCTATATGTTATGTGAAGTAGCATAAGAAATTCAAATGCAAATAGATTAAGCTTTTATTTGTGTAAATAAGTGTAATCCTGTACTATGCATGGCTGTAGGTATGTTTTGTCCCGGAATGCCTGACATTTCTACAGACCATGTCCCACTCTGGCCATTTGGAAAGGTGGCAACCCTATAGGACCTGTATGTAGAGACATCAGACTTTGCAGGGCAACACACCCATAGCCAGTAGAAAGGGGGGTACTTCACTGTTTTGCCTAAATAAAAGGTTACTATTGTAGCATTATAGTTGCTTATACTGTTAGCTATAACATTTAGGTGTTTCAGAGGAACATAATTATTTTATGCAACTACTACAGACAATATAGGTAATGTTTGCCCTAAATCACAGGACATTTGCCTTAATTACAGTTATTATGCAGGACACAACTGCCCAAAGGGGAGTGTCTCTCGTAAAGGGGGACAGGTGGTAACCCCAACCCTATTATTCTATCAACTTTCTAAGGTAGTCGGTGGAACATGGGCTTTCTCTCACTATCAGACCTCTCATATGAATAGGGAAGAATGAACACTGAATCAAGGACACTGTATAAAGACCTCAGGAACACATTTAGAAGGTTGGTGCTATTAACCTGACACATTGATGGACACAGAGCACATATGTATTCATACACATTGTCTGAGGTACATGCTGTTTATGACTCTTACATGTTGTCATTATTCATTACGTGTATTCTGCCACCTTTCCTCCTAATACTATTTAGTTTTTAGTTTTGGTTTTGTGGACTTCCAATAGGTTTTGGATTCACATATACAATGTATTGAATCCCTTCCTTGTTCTATCTGATGGTTTATTGGTATATAATTTAGTTGGTGTGACTCCCTGACTCACATCCACAGACATCATCATTTGAATTTGGTTTCTGATATATACCTGCTTTAGGGCTTTCCTTGGTTTGTTGTCTTATTAGTGCAACCCGTTGATGTTTGCGCATAGAAGGGAGAAAGAAAACCAGATAGTTCTTCTACTTGACCCCTCCCACTCTTTCTCTTCCCTCTCCATTATAGTTTCCTTCTCATCACAGATTTTTCCTCTCTCCTCCCCTGCAAATACTTTCAACCCTATCCTCTTCCTAAGACCCCATCCTTTTATTTTTGTTTGTGCTGCCTACTCAACTCCACTACATCAATCTCTTCCACCTCTGCTTGCCAAACATGCCTCCCAAAATCCTTCATAATATCTATGTCCCATCATTACTACTTGTACTTTTCATTCTTCTATATTTAGCTACGTCCTACTCTCACAAAATAACCTTTTCCCTCCTCCTACACAAACCAACCCTTGTACTCATTCACAACCTTCTCTATCTACCCACTACAACAACATATCTTCCACTCTTATTCCTCCCAAAACACTGTAAATTTTCCATCACAAAAGCTTCACCATACCAAAAACTCTAACTCTGAAAATACATCCTTCTCATAAAAGTCTCCTACTTCTAAAACACAAAGACAAAAGTTACTACCAATAATGACCTTGTCTTATGTGGCGATATTCATCCGACCCTGGCCCCTGCCTCACCACTAACAACGTCTCCCCAACCCTTTTTCTCCCTCTGGAATAAAACATAGCCCCTCCCAATTCTTCTACCACTTCCTCTCCTAACCCTCTTAAGCTCTTCTCTATCAATGCTCAGTGCCTAAATAACAAAATTCACCATCTTCATGCTTGGATTTGCCACAACCAACCAGACATCCTAGCCATTTCTGAAACCTGGCTAAAACCCCACATCACCGACTCTGAAATCTTACCTCCAAGCCCAAATCCACAGAACTGACCGACCAAATAAAAAGGTGGAGGCTCTGCAATAATTTTCTCTAACCTTCTCTCCTGATCCTCTACAAATTCCAACTCCTGAGTTCAAAACGCTGAACTTACAGCCAGTCTCCTTGACTAAATAAACATAAGAACATCTGCATTATCTCCTTTATATATCCCCAGGTGACAACATAACAACCCTTGAAAATATTCTTTACTGGGCCTCAACTGAAATCAAATTTGAAACCTACATTCTAGGCGTTAACATTGATTGGAATAAAATCAACTCTCCTTCCCTCCCAATTCATCAACCTCTTTAACTTCACCCAAGTAATACACTCAACCACCCGGCCTAACAAAACAAATCCCCAGGATCTACCATTGACTGGATCCTAGTCTCTCATCCAAACAAAATAACTCTTTCAGGCACTATCCCTGATACCTTCAGTGACCATCTCCCTACTTTCATACACGCTCCGCTAACTCTACCCAATATCTACACCACTACATCCACACTCGTAATCTCAGCAACTTCAACCCAACTATCTTCTCAAACATTCTTAAACATATCAACTGGCAGACCCTAAATACACTTCCCCTAGACAAAGCTGTTGAACAGTTTAACTCTATCTTCCTAAATACTCTGAACTCCTAGCTCCTCCAAGAAACAAACGAGTCAAAGCTAACTCTGCCCCTGGCTATCCAAAGAAACAAAACAAGTCATGCATCAAAGGGACAAATCTTGGAAGCTATACCAGAAAAATAAAATCCTTCTTCCTGCTCCAATACACCCAACTCCGCAACCTAGCAAAAAACTAATCACCCTGGACAAAAATAACTACTACTACAAACTACAGTCCAACCAAAATAAGAACCCCAAACAGTTCTGGAAATCAGTAAATTCCTTCTCCACCCAGGATCTAAAATAACCCTTGCCCAGACCCAAGTAAAACTGACTCAGATCTAAGCTCTCTCTTCAACAAATTCTTCACGGAATCTATAGCTAATCTTACCAAATCCTTCCCAACAATAATACATCCAACTCTCTTTCCTCTACTCCCAACAACCCCTCTAACTGTCCTCCCAGTTTCCAGCTGAAACCTGTTTCAACTATGTTCATAAAGACTCTTATCTAAACTAAAGCCATGCACTAATGCCCCTGATAACATCCCTCCTCTTTCCTTAAATGTGCTGCCGAAGGTATTGCTCTCCCTATCAGCATCTTAATTAACAGATCTATAAGAGAGTCATATGTTCCTATGCTTTG
>NC_056727.1:1127799114-1127834114 GCF_019279795.1 Protopterus annectens | reverse complement strand
TATAATATTTGGTCTGGACACAACTGCCCAAAAAGGGACTGTCCCTCGCAAGGTGGTGCAGGTGGTAACCCTACCTACGTCTGCTTTAAAGAGCCTTAAGCACCCTATATCTGACTGCCACTATGCGAATGTGTAAGGTATATATTCCTCATAATGCACCTGGGGAGATGTGCATCACGGTCAGGTGTTTAATCCCGGGTCGTAGGTTCTGCAGGACCGGCTGGAGGCTGAGCAGTCTTGTGGACAACTACTGCTCATACAACTTGTGTCCAGATGTATACAGGACTGGACATCGTGTCGTGACACCAAGTCTAATGTTTAGAACAGATACATATCCCATGAGGGATATCCAAATATTGTGGGGACCGATGACCTTCTTTGCTTTATGGCTGTAAGGTAGGGTTATACATGCAAGGGATACATAGTTTGCAATCCTGAGACTGCCTAGGGTGAGACTGCCTACTAGATATGGGTAGGGGTCACTATGTGCAGATATGGCCGTGCCTATCTAGCAGCCTGAGTATGGCTGGTTTTGGTGGATGTTCAGGAAGGGGGGGTGGTGTACTGTGAAGGGGATGATGGGTATTCAATTATGTATCCAGATGTGTTGGAGTTGGATGGCTCAGTTCAGGCCAGACCATTATGAGGGTATGTGTCGGTAATGTTTCTGTACATGTGCATTGCACTTTTTAATGTTCACATGTTTGTGGATTGTATTGTGGATGTGTATATTTGTTCTTTGGTTATCTTCTTGATTCATCCACTGCTCCCTCGTAGACCTCCAGTTCACCTATTGTGCATCCAACCCAGTCTCCCCTTGGTGAATTATTAAATTACTCATCACCCCCACCCCCTTATTCCACAGACATCATTCATTCCTTCCCTAGTTGATGGCCCATGGCACAGTCAACAGAACACATTGCGTACACTACATATCTCTGGGACCAATATGGTTGTGAGGTCTATACTAGCATTTCTGATCATTCACATGTTGTACTTCACACACATAGGTACACGCAAATACTTATTTTTCATGACATGCTCAGTAGACCTGGGTAATACCCGTTCATCTATGGGCCGTCCTGACAAGAACGACTTGGACCACGAATGGGCAGATATTGGGCGAATGCACTGACCATTGGTAGGGCTGCAAACTTTTCATATGACCTGGATGGGACATTTTCGGGACACACATCTGAGTTTACAGGCCAACACATACCCACGGTCATTACAAAGGATAGTACTTTGTTTTATGCCTACATATAAGCATTTATTGATGTAGCGGTGTAGTTGCTTATTCTGTTTCATTTACTTGCTTATTCTGTTTCTTGTAACATACAGACACTTTATATATGGACATACGTATTGTATGGGACCATTACATAAAATATAGGACATAATTATGTCCTACTATCGCAGGACATTTCACATTTATAATGGTTTTGGTATGGACACACCTGCCTAGAGGAGGACTGTCCCTCACAATGTAGGACAGGTGGTAACCCAAACCGTTGGGCTAGGCTTAGCAATTGGTGGAGCGCTAACACAATGCATTTCACTTCCACTTGGTATAACTAGCGACACTACAATGGAATACGGGCACAGGGTTTTAAATATCATTTGTTCGAGGGACAGGGACTCAATATTCAGCTACGTGCCTTTGTGTTTACTTCTTATTGTGGTGTTCTCAATGATGTCTTGTATGCTTTGCATACATTTCACTATCCACGGACACTGACAGGAGTGATTACTATTAGAGGCAGTCTGTACTAGTCAGCATTTTAGGTCACGCATATGCAGCCGACATGTTCACGCCTCTGTGCAGCATTTGGACACGCCCCCTGCACTCGTACACGTTTCCTATGCATGTGGCCGTTACGGCAGAACTCCTTCATTAATATGCATGTGGTGCTGCTGCTCCATCTCTGCACCGCATGGTCAGCGCAAGGCTAACGCCGTCCATGCGCCGAGCTTCATGAATCCCAGGGATTGTTTTAGCATCCTACAAAAATTGCATAACTTTTCAAGAGAAAAGATAGTGAATGTGATATTGTTCTAGACAGCTTGTCCATACCATAACTTGTCCACAGAACCTAGTTGTGTTCAGACTAGTGTGCATTTTCTTATCAGTGCAAGCCCTCTACCACTGTTGCGTTGCCTTTGCAAACATGTGGCAAAATCTATGCTGACATGAAAATAAATATTGATGGACAGAACCTCTGCAGCATATCTTTCAATAACCATGTTCCACTGTTTCTCTGTGAGACACTGGAGCGAGGAGTGTTGCCTGCTGTGCATAATGATTTCTGGCTGAATGTTTGTTTGTTTGTGTCTTTCGGCTTTTCCCGGAACTCCGGTCCGCTAATGATTGGTAGTTGATTTTTACGTGCTGAGTTACCAGCCCTGACGCACAACCTTCAACGAAGGTACGCCCATTCACGCATGTCTCCATGCAGAAGACGCTCTAGCTGTGAATCGAACCGGATAGCGTCTTACTGTGAGGGGACAACGCTACCGCAGCACCACCACCGCGGATCGATTTCTGGCTGAATGTGTATTGTGCAATTGTCAGTGCTTTTGCAAAGTATATATAAATATAAATATATATATATATATATATATATATATATATATATATATATATATATATATATATATATATTAACTTTATTCAGCTATTTATTTTCAATATAGTGTTTAGGCCATATCTATGTCTGTTTTCAGCTGCTTTTGATAGAGAGATTAAGAATCATTCATCATGGTCTCACTGTAAATTTTCTTTCCCCTAGAGTGACATAAGAGACGGTTATATTTAGGAAGGAAGTAGGAGATAAAGTGCCCAACAAAGACATATGGGGCTTGCCACTTTAATGCTCAAGGCTGTTTTTTGGCAGTTTTCATTTTGCATTTCTGCCCAAGTGAGAGACCAGTGAACTGGACATCAATCCTAAAGACCACATCTGCTTTCCGTATCTTCTTAAATGTTCCTGTTTTAATTATTGGTTAAATACTGCAAGTACCTGCAGCTTTTATCACTGACAATTTTAAGCTTTTCAGAATTACATGCTTCTGATTCTGTTATATACCTAACAAGAGTGTACAACCTTTTCGTCACAAAAATGTCCCTGCTGACTCTGGTAATATACATCACCCTACTCACCATGTCTTTTAATTGTGCTGCATCACCCCCTCTTCTTTACAAGTCTACATGGGATAAACCTTAAGAACCTGTCAACGGGATTAAAAAGAATAAGGGCAATTATGACATGGTCAGTGTACTCATGATGGAGTAAACAGTCTAAACAGATTTTCACATCTAGTTATGCACCAAGTGATGATGGATCTTTCAACTATGGTAGCAAGCCTGGAAAAATGCATCTACTTAAGTCCTTCTATCATCTCACATGGTACCTGACTATCAGGAACACATTTAGCATTAAACCACACTCAAAACTGTTCACATAGACTTCAGAATAGCCTTTATGTTCTTTTATTTGTAACTCAGAGACAATCTCTATGTTGTTTATAGAGTGATGTCTAGTTTGGATCTGGTTGAAACTTTAGGTCTGGAATGTGTCACTGTTGGAATGAACCCTGTATTGTAAAAACTAATAATAAAAAAATAACTACTATTAAAAGAACAATGTGATTGTTTCAGTACACAATGCCTTCAAATATTATGGAATAAACTTCTTTTAGAGTAATGGTGAAGGTAAGGGATATAGAAAATATCAACAATGGACAGTAGAAATCAACTTTTCTTTAAAAAATAAACAAAAGGAAAAAACTGCAAACACTTTTGACAATTAAATCTGTAAACATATATATACCATATTATTACAGGAGTATTGGGCACTTCTAACCATTTTGGTGGTTCAGATATATAAATATTTTCTTTTCTGATTGCAATTTAGGAAAGCATGTCACATGTAAAAATTGCTCTTGGTTGTATAGGAACATACAGTAAAACTGCAAAAAATACGACCTTGAGTTATCAGCAGTAACAGTCCCAAGGAAACCCATATCTATAAACATAGAAATCATAAACATGCATAAAAAGCCATGTCATTTTACTGTCAGTAGCCAAAGAAGAAAAATTAGATTATACATTTTACACAGGATGGAACAATTTCAGGGGATGGAAGGAGTTTTCATATATCCTCGTTACTGTTTGGAGCAGAATATATCAATCACAGCTGGAGGTAGAAGGCAAAAAGATGTGATACTAGACAGGGACATAGGTAAATAATTACAGTGAGCAGCAGCTGAAAACATAGTCATCTTTCCTGTTTTGACATCATAGCATGTCATAGGTCAGGGCAAACTTGCAGTAAACCATAAAAATATGGTGCTGTTTTTCTCGCTCTGCCCCTCACTGCCTCCAACTCACTTAACAAATAGTATGAATAAATGAAACTGTAAAAAGAAAAGTGAATGAAGCAGCAAGATTCCAAAACAGCTGAAGTCACTGGGAGGAGACACTAGCATAGCATTTACAATAAATAAACAAATAAGTACTTTGCTGCACATAGTAACAGACAGAAGTAATGGTTTAAAATCTAGAAGCTCTCAGACTCTGACTTTGTGGTGCAGAAGAGCAGAGCCCCAAATGCAACCCAGGAGACCCAAGATCACATACTGTCTTGGTTGCTAAGAGTTGGATTGGAGGGTGGGAGAGGTAAAACCTCTTGCTAGCATACCCCACCAGAGAAGAGGGATTTGGTGGCTCCTGGTCAGCTGATCTGTTACTCTGAGTTGGAGGTGTATGGCTACTACCTGAGGTAGATTGCTTGTTGAGAAGAACATGGATTTCACCACCCAGGCCACTGATATTAATACTTCTAGGATGCATGTATAGGAGCTTGCTCATTCATGTGGAAGGGCATAGTTGTTTCCTACAGTGATGAGGGTGTTTACATCACCAGAAGGAAAAGGGGTTAAGGGAGCACAGAAACTCCCTTCCTGGCTGCCCAGTTGATGGCTGTGTCTCTAATTCCCACTTGATAGGGGATGTATGAGCCCTGGTGGCTCTTTCCCTGGTGGGGAATGACTGAACATGAGATCTTCTGCCCCAGTGAGAAATGAATGAGCAATCACGACAGTAGCTTGGCAGTTGATTGGTATGGGATACAAAGATATATATATATATATATATATATATATATATATATATATATATATATATATATCTGGGTCTACTTCATAAGAATGAAAGACCACATTACCAAAGAGGAGAAGGCCGAGACCAGATCTCCAAAACTTCCTTTAAATGAATGACCACATAGCTGACATGTTTCCAGTGGTAAGTGACCAGTTGACCAACAAGAGGAAATTGACTCTTTTCCCCACTGTAGTGCAATCCCAGAGTTGGTATATTTAGTTTGGGGGTGGCGGGCACAGGCCTCCACATTGGGGGGTGTGGGCAGTGTAGCCCCCCACCTGGGTGGATTGGAGATAGTGCAGTGTATTTTCTATAAGTTGTTGGCCCATTGGTTACCTACCATTGGAAACTTGTCAGCTATGTGGTCATTCATTTAAATGATGTTTTGGAGATCTGGTATTGGCTTTCTCGTCTTCGGTAATGTGGTCTAGTGCTCTTATGAAGTAGGTCCAGATATATATATATATATATATATATATATATATATATATATATATATATATCTACAGTGGATATAAAAAGTGTACACACCCCTGAAAAAATGAGACCACAATAAATTATTTCAAAATTTTCATCACCCTTAATGTGACCTATAACATGTACAATTCAAATGAAAAACAAACAAATCTGCTAGGGGAAAAAAATATAAAAAAAAAAAAAACTTAGAATAAGCTGATTGCAGAAGTGTGCATACCCTTAAACTAATACTTTGTTGAAGCACCTTTTGATTTAATTACAGCATTCAGTCATCCTGGGTAGGAGTCTATCAGCATGGCACATCTTGACTTGGCAATATTTGCCCAGTCTTCCTTGCAAGAGTGCTCCAAATCTGTCAGATTGCGAGGGCATCTCTTGTGCTCAGCCCTCTTCAGGTCACCCCACAGATTTTCTGTTGGATTTAGGTCTGGGCTCTGGCTGGGCCATTCCAAACCTTTAATTTTCTTCTGGTGAAGCCATTCTTTTGTTAATTTGGATGTATGCTTGTAGTCATTGTTGTGTTGAAAGGTGATATTCCTCTTCAGCTTCAGCTTTCTAGCAGATGCCTGAAGGTTTTGAGCCAGATATGACAGGTATTTGGAACTGTTCATAATTCCCTCCACCTTGACTAGGCCCCAGTTGCAACTGAAGAAAAACAATCCCAAAGCATGATACTGCCACTAGCATGCTTCACCATGGAGATGGTGTTCTTTTGTTAATGCAAAGTGTTGTTTTTGCCCCAAATGTGCCTTTTAGAATTGTGACCAAAAAGATCAACCTTGGTCTCATCAGACCATAACACATTTTCCCACATGCTTTTGGGAGACTTGGTGTATTGTTTTGCAAATTTTAGCCAGGCCTGGATGTTTGTCTGTGTAAGAAACAACTTCCGTCATGCAACCCTACCCCATAGTCCAGACACATGGAGAATATGGGAGATTGTTGTCACATGTAGTACACAACCAGTACTTGCCAGAAATACCTGCAGCTCCTTCAGTGTTGCTGTAGGTCTCTTGGCAGCCTCCCTGACCAGCTTTTGTCCTGTCTTTTCATAAAGTTTGGAGAGTGTCCAGTTCTTTGCATTATCACTGTCATCCCATATTTTCTGCACTTTTTGATGACTGTCTTCACTGTGTTCCATGGTATATCCAATGTTGTTGTTGTGTCTTTCAACTTTTCCCGGTTAGGGGTCGCCACAGCAGAACTCCGGTCTGCTAATGATTAGCAGTAGATTTTTATGTGCCGAGTTGCCAGCTCTGACGCACAACCTTCAACGAAGGTACGCCCATTCACGCATGTCTCCACACAGAAGATGCTCTAGCTGAGAATCGAACAGGACAACGTCTTACTGTGAGGCGGCAATGCTACCGCAGCACCACCACTGCAGTTCCATGGTATATCCAATACTGTGGATATTTTTTGTACCCTTCTCCTGACTGATATCTTTCAACAATGAGATCCCTTTGATGCTTTGTAAGCTCTCTTTGAACCATGGCTTTTGCTGTAGCAGGCAACTGAGTAAATGTCAGGAAAATCCTACTAGGACAGCTGAACTTTTTGGGGGGTTAATCAGAGCCTCTTTAATTGATGGCAGGTGTGTACCAAGAAGACCGAATGTTGTAATTAAATCAAAAGGTGCTTCAATGGAATATTAGATTAAGGGTGTGCACACTTATGCAACTAGCTTATTGTATGTTTTGTATTTTTTATATTTTTTCTCCTAACAGATTTGATTTGCAATTGAATTGTACAGGATATAGGTCACATTAAAGGTGGGAAAAGTTTTGAAATGATTTATTGTGGTCTGATTTTTATATCATAAATACCTGGCATTTTAACAGGGGTGTGCACACTTTTTATAGCCACTGTAGTTTGGACAAGCTCATTTTTTTCATGGGATCTTCTTTTGCTGATGACCTATTTCAAGCCATCATATTTGATCTTTATAAGTTTATTTGCAATCATATTTGCAGAATGAATACTGTCTTGAGCCAGCCACTTGCTGTATGATTTGCAAAGCTGAAATGTTTTAACCTCATCTGTTAGAAGCAGTTATTTAATATTAGTTTTAAGAAGATATTTGTGTACATTTTAAACCAAAACATGTGTTTTTTAAACAAATACAAATATATAGAAAAATTTACAGCTCTAGACATGCTATCTGAGAGTTAGAAAAACAGCAAAAACAAAAAGGAAGAGCATAAAGCAAAGAAGCAGAGCTAGCAAGCATAATATGGTACCAGGTAATCTTAAAAAGTATGATCATTTGATTGAATGAAAAAGATGATTAAACTTATCCTTGAATTTAACTTTAAAAAAGACAAACTAGGGTATCCTCTTGCAGCCTCATTAGAACTTGCTGGAATTTTTCCGAAATTAAAACATTTGTTGCCTTTGTTTTCACTTTATCACTTCTCTAGAGAATCACAATTGGCCTTTTTCTTCCCTTTACTCACTTCCTTTATACACAGTAAGATATTTCAATAACCATTGCCCAAATTTCCTGTTTCCAAGCTAGTGCTAAAATTACTGTGCTACATTGCCTTCCTATTTTCTTTTCAAAGCTGGTTAGAGATCATGATATGATTCTGTCAATTTCAAAACATTGTTCATGTTGCATTCTTTAAATTCCATCCAGCTAAAAGGAAGCCCTGCCCCAGTCAAGGCTTAAAGTGACTTGTTACAATATTCATTTCTATGTATTTCGAATCACATACAATCTGCATTCTGTGCTATTAACATGCCATGTGTATCCCATCTATTCTCCTCAAACATCTGTTAGTAACAACAGGAATATAGAAGCTGTTGCTATGCTGCATGAGAAGTCATAGCACCATGCCTTATAAGCCTTGCAAGTTGCACATTTTTTTTCATTTCCTTTTATAAACCACCAAGCGTCTGGAGCATAAAAAAATGTCTGCAAGGACACAAACCAGAACGCAGACATAACAATACTGACAATATTCATGCAATTCTTCGTCTTTTCAATGAAATCAAAACAGGGTTTTAACAGAATATGGAAGAGAGAATAAACAAGTAAAACAAGCACAGAATTCAAATGCCTAGTCGGCTTAGTTAGCATATGTTGTTTAGCTGCGTGATCATACCTCTCAACTGTACAGATTTTTGCCTCATATTTTTAGTCCATTTTTCATAAAATTGTGGTTTTCTGGCAAATTAGTGACAAATCATTGAAGACTGAGGTTAGAAAATAATGATAGACATTGGGTTTCAGACTTTATACCCTTCAGAAAAGTCATGCTAATGGAAAACTTGTTATTCTATCAACTTTCTAAGTTTGTAAGAGCAATAGTTAAAAATTGTCCCTATTTTTGGGCCTTTGTCCCACTTTTATATATGGCTTTGTCCAGATTTCGTGCTCTAAGAGGTTGAGAGGTATGTGCGTGATAAGATCCAGATTTCTAAATTACCCATTATAAACATTGACTTCTGTTTGCCTACTGCACTCCTAAATTCATTTACTGATTTTAACATCAATTACTTCATAGAAAAGGCTGTCCCATGCATTTACCATGGAATTATTAGGAATAAACAATTGATAATTTTTCTTCTAAGCCAAATACTCTAACTTTAAAATGTCACCTTAATAATTTTTGTAGTTATTTTTTTTTTCTGTTGGAGAATCGATTTCTCTGTAGTATTTAAAGGTATTTAATCATGTTATCCTTTTTTGTTTTCCTTACGTTTAAGCATATTAGTATAGCTTAGTATCTTCTTCAGCTTTATGTAGTTTCTGAGGCTGATTTTGGAAGTTTTGAGTACCCCTTTCCACACACACACACACATACACACACACACACACACACACACACACACACACACACACACACTGCAAAAAGTATCTATTGTAGCATGTAGTTTTCCAAGCCTATACCTAAAGAACCTGAAGCTTCAATGCATCTAAACTCATACATCAAGACTGTTTGGTACCTTTTTACAAACCTTTCTGTAACATACAAGTTGAGGCCTGAACAGATGTCCTAAAGTTTAGCTGAACTTCAAGACTTGATCTTTAGATTGTTTTGCACCACACTAACAGGACAAATAGCTCATGCGTTCTACGTGAATTTCCTATGCACCCTCCTATGTGATAGTTTTTGTGTACTGACTTCAAAAACATGGTTAAACTAACCTTTCTGCTTTTGATGTTACTCTCTCACTCCATCAAGCTACATGATCTGATCATATGATTTCCAGATGTATCTTTGGCACATTATTTAAGCTGTATTGTTTCTGCCCAGTTCATCAGCCTTTTTATAAACCAGACATTTCTTTTTTTTTTTCACTGCTCATATCTCTTAATTGCATCACATATAAATAAGAGGCAAAACACAGAATTATAAAACCAGAAAAAAATCCTGACTGGAGAGCTTTAAAAATTATAATATTATTAATAATGTATGCATGACAGTGTTAATTTGTCTTTCTCTGGAGAATTTTAAGTCTATAACTGTAATGTATTGTATTAGTCATTGAATTTAATCCCTGCTGTTTTCTCACAAAAAATACATTTTCTATGTGTGTGTGTGTGTGGGGGGGACAAAGGAGGAAGGAGGTTCATTGCTGTTCCTTGTACATTACACTTGACATTAGTGCCTATCATCACAAAACACACATTCTTTCCAGACCACCTGCCTTGTCAACTGCAAGCTCAAGAGGTCATTTATACTTTCATTAGCCTGTACTTCATTTACAGTCATCCCTGCAGTCCTGTCTATAGTTGTACAAACTGATTGTTTTTTTTATTGAGTCTTGAAACTTGTTTCAGTGTTTCTCTAGGTGAAGCCAGTGGAACTATTCATATTAGACCACAAAAGCTGCAAACACAAAATAATCAAATACAACAATCCAGTCCAGGAATAAACAAATTTAATGCGTTCTAGTGCCTCGGCATATACTGCCTTCAGTGGAATAAAAAACATGTAAAAATCACTCCATTTTATACAATTTGCTAATACAATTAAACAATTAATTATTCAATCAAATTAAAACTTTCCAATTACAAGAAATATTCATAAAATCAGGACTTAAAGTGCCAAACTTTAAAATAAGTAAAGCTTCCTTGTATAGAAGTTTACTTTTAACATAATAATAACAACTTTTTTTTCTATATGCTATAAAACAGTGCCCTGTAAACCTTCAGAATTTCCATTATGGTATTTTAAAAAATGTTGTGCAACTGGGCTTTCATATTTACAATGTTTTATGTCTCTGACATGTTCTTGTAAACGAGACTTAAAAGCCCTTTTACTTTCTCCTATATAAAACTTGTTACATGGGCACTTTTCTGCATAAATAACACATTCAGTGGTACAACAAAAATGTGATAAAACTTTAAATTGAACTATTCATATTCCCTGAGTCAGAATTAAGGACCATATCAATTGAAGCAATGACAGATAAAAGACCATCATCTAGTACTAATGTGTGGCTACGAAATCTAATTATTAACCAAGTTTGTTAGCCAAGTCTATGGACTGTTCCCAAAAAGAAGCTACTTGAATCATTGCCTGGGCAAAATGCAACACAACTGACTTAAAGTTATTAATACTGATTCATATTGCTACATATATAATTAAATGCATATTTGCAAAAAGCACAATGAAGTGAAATGTAACTAATACAGAGTAATATAAATACTTATACAAAGCACAGATAAATGAAATTAAATTTTAATGTCTGATATATGCACACCTATTTAGGTTATAACCCAAAATTTCTGAGACTCGTATAGTAGTAGTGTCAAGTTTCAGTTCTACCTTTCTTAGCTGTGATTGGCTATTTACCTCCCACATGATCAACAAAGGTAAGAGTGTAGTTTCTTCCTTTGGTTAACCTGATATTACAGAGTGTGTGTGTGGAGGGGGTACTCAAAACTTTCAAAATCAGCCTCAGAAAACTTCCATATTTGTATCAGCAGGACTTCTTCATTGTCATTCAGAAGACTTCAATTTATTTTCCAAGACCCTCAAACCCACTTTCACAGCTGCCATGCATCATAATAATTCTTTGGAAATATAACACCTAAAAGTCACCTACCTAACTGGTCCCACAATGGAACACTGCCTCTTAGACTTAACTACCTCACAGATAGCTTAAATAATGTATGCATTTAAAACCTCTAGTTCACAAACTGTTGAATGTTTACATCTTAAACTCCAATAGATTTCAGACAGACCAAAATCTCCAATAAATCTTGATACTTCCTGAATAAATTATATGCATCTAATTCTTAATAGCAACAACAAAAAAAGCTATTTTGTTTTTTCAGGTAGTACAGTACCTTAATAGGTAGCATCGTTACTTCAGATTTAAAAGGTCTATAGTTTGGTCCTCATCTGGAGTGGCATTTATAGATGTCCTCTCTGCATTTGCATGGGTTTTCTGTGGGTATGCCAGTTTCTTCTCACTTTCCAAAGATGCACATTAAGTACATCAGTGACAGTAAATTGCCCATAGACATAAGTGTAATATGTGGTGTGTTCATATGTGTGTGTGTGTGTGTGTGTGTGTGTGTGTGTGTGTGTGTGTGTGTGTGTGTGTGTGTGTGTGTGTGTGTGTGTGTGTGTGTGTGTGTGTGTGTGTGTGTGTGTGTGTGTGTGGTATGGCAATCTATTTCTATTCCATACTTGCCTATAGATGGTGAAGGCTGCTCATACAGTCATCATATTAGTCAGATATCACACAACAGCAATAAACGGAAGTCATTTGGGACCCAGCAAAAGCTAGCTTGTATGCTTACATACTTGGAAGTTCAAATTAAGTCCACAAAATCTGTCAAGACTATTTGCACATTCATATATTTATGGATATGCTTGGACAAACATTAACCTTTCAACATCACAAAAAATGCTAAAGCCAAAACTTATCCAGTGTATTTCCTGTTCCTGGAGATGATTTTCCATTTTTGTACGAGAAGGAAGAATGGCAATTGGTAAAGGGAATCTCTTGCTATAACTTGAATATGATCTCCTCTTTATTGCTGCTCTCTGCCAGAAAAGATTTTCCTCCTTGCATATAACATCTAAAAAAACATGTCAGTTTATACCTCTAGCCCTGCAGCAAGTACACAATGGATAGCTGTCAGCAAAAAACAACTGGATTCATATCCAGCAGAGAACAGACCTTCCTGGGCCCCCTTCTTAATTAAAAGTTCATATTGCATTCATTTTCTTCTTAATGTGCAAGCTAAGCAAGCATCCATTATAACAAGCTAAGGTCACTCTCTTCCTCCATTTTATCATTGTGTTCTCCTCATAACTAACATCGTTGTAATGACCATAGTTTTTCAGTGCAATCCCTCATATGTTGGGAATCATTTCCTACCTCTGCGAAAAGTCAAGAGACAGACAGAGACATACAAGACATACAAGAGATATATTTTGAAACAAACTACAAAAAAGCATCTGTTGAAAATTGCCAAAGGTGAAGGTTTCCCAGAACTTCATCTAGATGTCTCTACTACCCATACCTCTTGACCTCTTAGTGCAAGAAATCTGCACAAAGCCTGACAAAATGGGGAGACAAAGGCCCCAAAATAGGCATAGATTTTAAATATTGGTCTTATAATCTTAGAAAGTTGGTAGAGTAACAGGTATTATGTTAACATACATTTTCTGGAGGATTTGAATTCTGAAAGTCAAATATATGTCATTTAGGGACTTCAGTCCTCAGATTATCCTAGTGATTTCCCAGAAAACCACAACTTTTATGAGGAACAGACCAACAAAATGAGGCAAAAATCTGGACATTCTGCAAAAATCTGGACAGTTGAGAGGTATGCTACTATCCCTAATCCTAAATTAAGAACAATAGCTTTAAACACTTAGATGTAAAGATTAAATTCTTCATGCAACTCTAACATTTTTAGCCCCAAAACAAAGATGATAATACTTGGAGTGTCTGTTTTCTTCACTTTGTATCCCAGGTATGCAGCCTAAATCCCAAAATAAATCCAAAGTGAGATATTTGACATACAGGGTGAGTTTTATCATGTCAAAGTTGTCTGGCATCAATGTATATATTACCACAAAGGAAGAGAAAAAACAATGATTCCAAGAGCCAGCAGGAAGAAAAACAAATCCAAATGAGACAACCACTTTATTCGAGTTGAGCGCTTTCCTCTCCACTAAAAAGACTTCATCAGAACAATGTGCGCACAACACCTAGTCTTTTATATACCCTCCCCAATTAATTAATCAGAACTTTAATGAGAATCAATTAAAAGCAAAAAATCACATTGGTAATAAAACTCCTTCAACACTGTTACAATTAATTACCATAACCAAGTTTCATGTACAGACTTAAATTTCCTAACAGCACTATTTTTAGCTCTGCTTCATTTTAACACCTCTGACAGGATGTTTACTAAAAAACTCAAATAGAACATTTCAAAACTTGATGGATTCATAGCTGAACATCTGCTGAATAATTTACTACAAAAAATAACAAGTTTAAAACTCTTTTAATTGCTTTTTCCTGTCAAGAAATCTAGAAAGAACTAATTGTCTCAGATTGTGCCACTCTAAGCCCAGTGTACAGGACAGTACTATGAAAAAAGACATACAGGCTACACTATGTAACATCAGTGAGTTATCTTTAAAGACGGATAAATGTAAAGCAAAATGGACAATTTTAAAGAGGAATGCAAAAAACAAGTTGAAGTCCTGAGTGAATCTCTTAAACAATAATCATCACAAATCTTGAGAATGGAATAGGCAATGTCTGAGTTTGATGGACGATTACTTGAAAATGAGAAAAGCACTGAATTTCTTCTAAACAAAACAACTTATTCTGAGATAAAATAGAAGACTAAGAGAACAGATCTAGGAGGAATAACATCAGCATTTATGGGATCCCTGAAAAAGAAGAGGGAGACAGTATGATCTGATTCCTTAATACTTGGCTGCCTAAAACCTTGAACCTGCCTGAAGCTTTTTCCTTTGGCATTGAAAACGCACATAGATCACTTTCTAACTCATCTGTCAAAAAAATCCACCTTCACCAAGGTCAGTGATCATAAGAGTTTTCTCAAGTTAAGATAAGGATTTAGTCTTAAAAGTTGCATGGATTAATTATCCAGTTAAAATTAAAGGAAATACTACAAGATTTGACAATGGGGGGAATTTAATAAAGCCTACATGGACTTATTTGCCATGTAGGCGTAGTGGCATGGTGCTTACATGGAAGTAAGCAGAAGTGCGATCCAGTAAAGGGAGCTGAGGGGTGTGCACGTGTGTGAACACCAAAGTGTCACTGGCATGCAAATCACCTCATAAGCAGGTGAAAGGCATGCATATGAGGCAAGTAGAGCAATCCAGGAAGCAGATAGGCAGTCGTGCAGACCCCATGTTGGTGTCCATAATGTACACAGAAAATTTCCTTGTACAGGAAGTAAAAATTACATCAGGGGCTGTAAAAGTGGAGTTACAGTGGTAGAAATATGAGACAGGAGACAGATATGTGTAAAAGTAACCACTGTGTGACCAAAACTGCATGGAAAAAAAATCTAACATTTTTTTTAATATCCTGGGTATGTTTGCATAGCATGCCACAGTGCCCAAATATGACATTATGGAAAAAGAAATAAAAAAATTGCAAAAACCAAAATTTGTGAGTATGTAAGAGTAATGCATTAGAGGACCCTGTGTGGAGTATGTACAGTGCAGGACTGCTGTGGTTGCTAATGAGGCAGGGCCTGAATCTGTGTAGTTACAGGGTACTGTGCACAGATCTGTATGTAAATGAGCTGGGGTTACTGAATAGCACAAATGGGTGTCTGTGTCTGCAGACCCCATACGTGCAGGCACAGAACCATGTTGGTGTCCACAGAAGAGGTAGCTGACATCAAAAGGGGGTGATTCTGCAAACTTTTAAGTTCATTGGAGCTCAGCATCACCTGTTTGTGTGGAGCACTGCCCTGTTCAGCAGGGGTGGGGGTGTCTGTTGACTTCTAAGCTTTATTTACCTGTGCGGCACATGTTTCAGCAGGTTTGAGCATATTTGAATGTGTCAACATGGTGCATAGCCATGCCAAGTGTGACCTGCCATGGGGGTTTGTCTGACTGCTGAGCTTTGTTTATCTTTGTGGCATAGGTTTGTGGGGTGCACCACAGTGCTCAGCAAGGAAGGCTGTCAAAAAAATTTGCTGAGAAAGTCAATGAGATATTAATGACTGGTGAGCCCTGTTTCACTTAAACTAGAGCCATTAAACCCTTTAATTATGTACTTGGCAGGTGGAATGCATCATAGCTAGCCAATTACACAGAGTACACCTACAGCAGAGCACTATAAAGTATGCATGCACCCTAAAATCTGATTTTCTCCCACACTCTGTGCCACTGGAGCACAGACTTGGCAATTTTAATCTAGAGAATGCTAGGGGTTGCTGCAGGTCTACTACATATGTATGTGCTAAATGCTGAGGTCAATGCTGCTGCTGCTGATGCTGACCATAGGCCAAGGTTGAGAAGGAGAAGAGTGTTCAGACCCAGGGTAACATACCAGGAGCTACATGAACTGGAAATTATAGAGAGCTACAGGGTGGACAGGGACTTACTACAACTCAATGAGCTCTGCCAACCTCACCTCAGACCCAGAGCAAGGGGGAAACTCATCCCAGTGGTAATAAATGTATGTGTAGCCCTCAAGATACTAGCATGTACTAACAGGTAATTTCCAAAGACCAACTGGGCACATGATGGGGGTCTCAAAGGCATCTGCTTCCAGGGACTCTACCAGTTCCTGGATGCCATGCTACCACATGCCAGTGAGAACATTTATCTTTTCCACACTCCTGAGGAGAGGGCCAGCAGTATGAGACTCTTCTACCATGTAGCACACTACCCTGAGATACTGGGTGCCATAGATTGCACTCATGTACACCTCAAGGCACCACTGGTGAAGAGGGTAGAATCTACATCAGCTGCAAGGGATATCACTCCATCTACTGCCAGGTTGTGTGCAATGTCCAGGGCATTATCATGAATGTGTGTGCTGGTAGCCCTGGCAGTTGTCACGCCTCCCATATCTGGCATGCATCATGACCACTTACTTGGGGATGCTGGCTATGCACTGAAAACGTGGATGATGACACCCATCAGAAATGCACACATACCCACTGAAGAATGCCATAATGAGGCACATGCACAAACAAGGAACAGGAATGACCTGGCAGTTGATGGAGTGATACCCCTTGCAGTTGATGTAGATTCTACCCTAAACCTACAATTGAGTTTATAACAAAAATATTCAGTTTATGTAAATGTTGACATTTTTGTATTGAATTGTGTCTTTTCATTTTTGTAACATTGTGGCAAGCCAACTGCAAATATCATGGAGCTTATCTGTAAATGTTTAATTAGCTGTATGAACTATGTCCTTTTGTAACATGTGAAATGTAACTTGCAATTATTGTGGTGCTTTTCTCCCTGGGCCTCCACTGAAAATGGGCTCTTCTTGGCCCAGTGGACTTCCCCAGTCATCAAACTTAAATAAAAAAAAACAAATAAATAACAGTAAAATAAATAAATAGTGCATGTGTTTGGGCTGTTGAAGACATGGTTCTGGTGCCTCTATATATCTGGTCGAGCCTTGCAATACTCCCTAGCCACATGTGCGCAGATATTCACAGTATGTGCCATACTATATAATATGATCCTGCAGAAGCAGCTGCAGCAGTATCAGCAAAGGGAAGGGATAGACAGACCCTCACCAGTGCCTAGGTCACCACAGATGCATCCACAGGAGGACTCAGAGGAGTAACCCACTGACTCTGTCCCTGTAGGCAGATGTGGTATGCCCAATATGCTCTGGCCTTGGCCAAAAGACAATGCATAACACATGCATTGACAACCTAGGGCCCTAGGTACTGACACCATACTTTGGCTCGCATACATATCAGTAAAGATGCCAGCCAGGCCACACAACCTGTACCTCACCATGTATAGGCTGTGGACTGCCTGCATCAGACAGAGTCAGTCCCAAACTACAGGTCTGTCAACTGCTGCATTCGCAAGGTAAATCACTTTCCTGTACACCACTTGTAAGAGGTACTATAATATTGTAGCATATGTATGGACCTGCCACATGTATGAGAGGGAATATAGTGGGCTATATATAGTGTGCTACTGGGCTACTTGCAGAGATCTATAGTGGGATACTGGGCTACTTGTACAGATCTAACATGCACTTGGGACAACAGATATTCTTTTCACTAGTATGTGCCCCACAATAGCCACTATGCCACATGGCTGGAAACTCCAAGACAGTAATCCAGGGAGATGCAAAACAGTGGGGTCACAGGACAGTAGCACAACTGTCTATGCCAAAAACATCAGTGTTGCCATACAGCTGATGTAACAGTAAGGCTGCAATGATATAACAGCAGACCAGAAAATTCCCCTACCTTGTTGATAGTGTGAGGGAGGAAACCTCTCTGTCTGGCAGCCAGTGTGGCTTAGTGGGCCAGGGACAGTAACATGTGTGATGGTGTTGATGGTTCAAATCTAGCAGCATTCAACATCTTTTGCATGTGAGGTACACATATGGTGGTAGTCCCACAGACTGTCATAACCCCTCAATCTGTTACTGCAAGACAGTTATATAAAAGCCGGAGTGAATGGGGGGAGGAACACAGCAGAGATATGGGGCAAAATGCTCAACATTCTGCAAAAACATGTACAGGGAGAGGTATGCAGACCATCACCCTGTGTGTGGTGTTTCACCATGTTCCCCAGTCACATCATACCTCTCAACCTCTGAAAGCAGGAAATCTGTTGAAATAACATGAATAAAAGTGGGACCGAGGCCCACAGCTTGGAACAGGTTTTAAATAATTGCTCCTACAAGCATAGAATGTGGATAGAAAACAGGTCCTGCATTCGCATGACTCTCCTGCTGTGCATGGAGTCTGAAACTCAAATATCGGTCAGTATTATATTATGTCAAATTTGACTGATTTGCCACTAATTTGCCAGAAAACAACAATGTTATGTGAGACGGGCCAAAAATATGTGGAAAGAGTATGGACAGTTTGTGAACCTCTCTATAGTTCTGACATTTGAGTGACATATAAAGGTCAGCAAACAGCCAGGAAATGCCTTGGACAATATCAGGCAACTGCAAAACTGTGGTAACAGGTGCAGCAGCCAATGACCTGCAGCACAAAATAATCCCAGACTGAAGTACAGGTAGCTCTGGCCTTGGATCACCTTGTAAGTACTGACAATCACACTGGGCATGCTCCTACACTTGGCTAGCTTGAGTCCAAGTCTGTTGCCTCCACTGCCCAAAGATCTGATGTGTGGAAATATGTCTCTACAGACATACAGCTAAGTATACATATCTGTCTCTCCCTATCCCCCTTACACTTGATTAGTGTCTCTATCAGTATGTCGCACACACACACACACACACACATATATATATATATATATATATATATATATATATATATATATATATATACATATACATATATATATAAAATGATAACAAGATATATATATATATATATATATATATATATATATATATATATATATATATATAGCTATATAAAGTTCAATGATACATAGACTCCCCACATACTTCTACAGAACACATTTACATTATTGACACACACAACTACATTTAAGGAGACAGCCCTGTTATAAACATTTATATAGATATGGGCAGGGATGTACAAATGTTCCCACATACCTCTGAATGCTGGTGTTATCTGCACAAACACATCACAACAGCTGTCTGAGAGCACCAAACCAAGGCCACATCAGTACATAACCCACTCACCCACAAACCCCTGAGCCCATGGGCTGTCATCCTGCAGACAGGCATAGGTACACAGGTGGTGTAATGTAAAATGAATGCAACACAGTCCTTGGAAAGGCCATATTGACCCTGGCCACATGTCTGCCTATAAAACTGCAAACAGCCACATATAGTCACACTGGTAAGTGTATACACATAGCAGGAATATTACAAGTTATCTCACCCCTAGGACACTAGATACAGAAACAGTACCAAGCAGTATCACTCTGCAGGCCACACATGCTGTCTAACAAAAGGACACTTTGCATACTCCACAAGTACTGTGCCTGCATCAATATATACAACAGACATAACCTTTAGTATGTGTGATAGGTACTGTGAGCTGTAGTGTGTCATACTACTTAGGTAGGAGTTCTAATCTCACATCTTCCAACTCTTTGCGTGTATCAATATATCCCCTCACAGCACTATGGACATGCTCATATGGGCTGTCTCCATAGAATGGTATGCATTTTATGGACCTGTGACAGGCTGCTGGCCTCTAAATTCCCTCCTCTACAAGATCTATGAATGTCACCCACCTTAACAGCACTGACTGGATATCTAAGAACCGATAAACTCCATGGCACATGCAACAAGTACTGCAAGCTATAGTGTATAATACTAGATAGGTAGGAGTTTTAATCTCACATCACCCAACTCTGAATGTGTGTATGAATATATCCCCATGCAGTATTTTAAGCCCCTATGGGCTATCTCTGTGCAATGGTTGTGCATTTTATGCCCCTGAGTGGCTGCTGGCCTCAACATTGGCCTCTGTTACAAGACCTGTTGATGTCATCCACCTTAAGAGCACTGTCTGATAATGTACTATCAGATAAACAGTGTGGCACATACGATATGTACTGTAAGCTGTAGTGTGTAATACAACATCAGTAGGGATTCTAATCTCACAGCATCCACTGTGTGTGTGTGTGTGTGTGTGTGTGTGTGTGTGTGTGTGTGTGTGTGTGTGTGTGTGTGTGTGTAAATATATCCCCATGCAGCATGTCAGATAAGCCCCTATGGGCTATTGCTGTACATTTTATGCCCACTGACTAGCTGCTGGCCTCAACATTGGCCTCCATTACAAGGTCTGCTGATGTCATCCACCTTAAGAGCACTGTCTGAGAGTGTACTATCAGATAAACAGTGTGGCACATACGATAAGTACTGTAAGCTGTAGTGTGTAATACAACATTGCTAGGGATTCTAATCTCACAGCATCCACTGTGTGTGTGTGTGTGTGTGTGTGTGTGTGTGTGTGTGTGTGTGTGTGTGTGTGTGTGTGTGTGTCTGTGTGTGTAAATATATCCCCATGCAGCATGTCAGATAAGCCCCTATGGGCTATTGCTGTACATTTTATGCCCACTGACTAGCTGCTGGCCTCAACATTAGCGGTCCATTACAAGGCCTGCTGATGTCATCCACCTTAAGAGCACTGGCTGACAGTTTATTACCAGGTAAACAGCATGGTGCATGTGATAAGTGCTGTGAGATGTAATGTATATTGCTAGATAGGTAGGGGTTCAAATCCACCAGCATCCAACTTATGTGCATGTGAGTATGTCCCATGACAGCACTAGAGACATGCCCATGTGGCCTACCACTGTGCTTTCATTATGCATTTTATGGCATTGTGACTAGCAACTGGCCCTAAATTCCTCTTCTGTACATTACATAATTTATGTCCACCACCATCTACAGTTGTAAGTGCAGACTACCTGGGTGACATGTATCAAGGGTAGTAGAGTGTGTCGCAGGGTATGAAAGCATGAAGATGCTGACTGTCCTCATTTTCCCCGACACAATGTTCTACACATATGCACATAGGGAACCATGTGCTTATACTGGCATTCCTTGTTGACGTCATATCTCTGCTGTACTGCCTTTCCATCCTGTCCTGTGCCACTGTATTACACCACTCAGACTCCTGGGACAAAAACATACACAGCTTCATGACACACCTGTCATTCTGTAACACTACTGCCAGTGTACCATCAGGCAACAAAGATATACAACATGTGATATGTAGTCCTGACACATGCCAGCATACAGTACCTGTCATGGCACAGAGCAACTGCCATGGCATAACACTACTGCACTACAGAAACACACATAAAGGTATATAGTCACCCTGTGCATAAGACATATATATGCAGATCTCTGCATCAATGGCATGGATGGCAGGGATGTGGCACAGGTATCATCACATGCATAGGGTGGTGTGGGGTTGCTAGAGGCCTTGGCTGTGCCAAACAGGTCACAGCAAATTTGTTATTCAGGAAGGGGTGCTGGTGACATGGGTTATGGAGAGATACTGTGGGTGTCTGTAGGTGACCTGCATGTGATAATGGAGTTGCAGTGTGTGTATGTACACAGTCAAGCTCAGTGCAGTTCTACACGTGCATATGGTGGACAGCTGTGGACTCTACATGGTAAACTGGACACTTTACTGTCTCTGGTCATGAACATGGGAA
The DNA here is from genome assembly GCF_019279795.1 of Protopterus annectens. Taxonomy (NCBI): domain Eukaryota; kingdom Metazoa; phylum Chordata; order Ceratodontiformes; family Protopteridae; genus Protopterus; species Protopterus annectens. The sequence continues at coordinate 1,127,812,166 of NC_056727.1, read as the reverse complement.
TTGGCTTCTCCTTGAGTATCATGGGCAGCACCATGCCCAAGTTCAGATGCGGTGCTAGTACCTGATGGTGACTGCTGTCTGCTGGGCCTGTATACCCCACAGGACCATCCAGGACCACATGCCCATGGCCTACCACATCGTGGTGTGGACAGCACACTTCCCTCTGTAGCACTGGAGGTACTGCCACTATGGGAATGTGAGTGTGCATGGCCACATGGACTCCCAGCAGGCTGAAAGATGCGTCGAGTGACCAGAGATATGATGCCTGCAACAGGAAGTGGATGGGCAGCAGACCTCCTTCAAACACTGCTGTCAGTCTGCCTTTGTGGGACCTCACCAGCTCTCTGCCCATGGCCAGTGTCTACACTCACTGATGCCATAGTTCTCACACTGTCCTGTACTATGTCATCACCCTCTGATTGTCCAATATCTATGGCCTCTGGTGACTGGGTATGCATGGGGATACTGACTCTGTACGGGGACAATGTGGACAGAAGAGGGATGTCAACCTCTGGGACAGATTCATAGGTTCATAGGTTCATAGGTTAGTACTAGGCTAACTGCCCTTGCAAGCCAGTGTAAGCCTAGCCAATTATCCCTTGTGAGACTCAAACCATGCACCTTGTGTCTGTAAGGCAAGCACCTTAACCGTTAGGCCACCCAGCCACCAACAACTCCACTTGTGCCTCACTATGGCCACCATCATCATCAGAGTCTGATGAGACACTGACATCAGGGTGTGAGGGGGCAGACTCCACCCCCCATTCACCTGTGAGAAGCACGACAACAGCAGTACATTACCACCTACAATATTATGTATGATAATTCACACAGACTCATACAAATGTGGATCCACAACTGCATTACATATCCCACATCTTCTTATCTCTGATCTTATGCACAGAGCACACACTCAGGACAACATGCACAGAAAACCCAGGCCCTGTATAACATGCATGTCACCTACATCTGGATAATGTTGCCAGTTCAATACACCTGTGAGGTGTGCAATATGACAGTGCATGTGACAAAACTACACATAAAAACCAGTACATCTATCTTGACAATGATATGCCAGTTGTAGGAGCACTGCCTCAGGTATGTGCCTTCTCCTTATTGTATTTAAATCGACATATTGGAATAATTGCCTGATGTATAGCAGGCTGTGTAGTTGCTCATAACTATAAGTGTAAACATGTTAATCTTTGTACAAATACACACCTGCCATTCCCTAACCTATGCACTGTAGTTAACTGCTCTGAAATGGAACATATGATTATTCTACTCTAGCTAAGCACAGCAGTTGTGCAAAAGGCAAAATAGCAGCCCTTAACATTTATAGGGTATATCTGATCTGGCAAAACAACAGTATCACACTTACCAGGTACAATACCATGAACTCCAGCCACACCTGATGTACCTGTGAAATGGTGAGGGAGACTTATTGTTAGCAACACCAAATGTTGCAGTGTTACAGGGTAATATGTGTGTATATCCACATGTACAGTTGCTAATATGATACTCACTATATTGGTGACATTCTGAGTAAGTGTGCACAACTGTAGGTAAAAGCCAACCCCCCACACCTCCAATGCAGATAGACCTGACACTCATGTACTAGACTGTAGAGCCTGCCACAATGACTGTTAATGTATTACACTGGTGAACACAGTCAGCTTACCTGGACACTCCTCTGATGTGGGCACTGTGTCACCCACCTTCAGGATGTATGGCGTGATGGCTGGCTGGGAGCCATGGGTTGATACTAGGTTTGTCAGGAATACCTCTGTGGCTGAAAGTGGTTGTTCTGTTGCAGGGCCACCATGGGTGGCAGCACGATCCCTGGTAATAGGAGCTGCCCCTTGACATGTGGCATTGAACATGTCTGTATCCCGTTGTCGAACCTGCTTGTAGGTCCTGTTGGCCAATATCATTAACAGCCCTCACAAAATTGGCCCACAATGCTGCCTGCTGTTCATGATTGTGGAGACCCCTTGGCAGCAGAATGTGATGGTTGAGTCTGAGGGCATCCAGTATAGCATCATTTTTTGCAGAAGAAAATGATGTTTGTTTCCGTCGGTACATCTTTCCGGCAAGAAAATGAGAGGGAAACATATTACAGGACCAGATACGTGGATGTCCACTATGTACAGACCCTACACACCCATAATGGCCTGCACTATCCAATGCTCCCTCACACATCATACCCCACAGTTTGGTGACATACTACATGTCTGGCTATCATCAAGATAGTAGCACTACTGAATAATGTCCCTGTGTGCTATGACAAATTCTGCTATATGTCTCTACAGCCATCACTGCAGTGTACTATGGTGTCTCTCCTATGGGAAAATCCCCACTAATATGTGAAGTGGCCACTGCTGGACAACTAGCAGTGTGCTATCCCAACAACTATATGAGGACAGTCCATCCACACCAGTGTGCCACAATGACAGACAGCAATGCAAACATGCTGTTGTATATGTTCCCTGTAGTCATCATACCCTCAACTAAGCAAATGTTTACAGAATGCTACCATGTTTTCATCATAGCTGTGGTCCTTCTTGCACAAACCTGTGCATGTCTGACAAATGGTTGTCCACTGATTATTGGTTGCTGTCAGAAAACTGACACAGAATCTAACTGTCACCTGTCAGACCCCTCAGGCAACACTTATGCTATAGTAATATCTGTTACTCTAATCACATTCTAATCTTTATTGTACCACTTTTTGGTGACATATTGTCCTAGGATAGGGCTCTGCCTTGTGTCTGCCAGCAGCTTGCCACAGTCCTAACTTTCTTATTTTACTTTTACTTACTTTTTCACCCATGCCTGTTTTTCCATTACCTTTGTAAAATTGGGAAGTAATTTCTAAGCAAAGCCACTAAATGGCAGTATAGGTCTTTTTTACTTCCCTATTTGGAATTCCCGTGCATAGAGAAAAAATCCAATCCAATTTCTTGTAAATACCCTACGTAGTGTTACCTTTCCCTTCCTGAGGCTTTCTCCTTACATCTGCTTTTCCACACCTATTAAAACAAAATCTATAAAGGAACATGTATCCCTAACTCAGTTCTCATATCCTACAAATAGTTTAACGTAAGACGCCTGTTTAGACCATCCTGTCCTCCCAACATTGACCCCTGTATTTCTGGTAATTCTTACAATTCCCCAATAGTTTTAGCCCTGTCTGTACTCTTTAAATTCCCTCTAAGTCTCTCTCTTCTACCTCATATACATCCTACTATTTCATTCTCCCTCTAGGACAGCTTACCTGATCCTGGGAGTGATCACAAATGAGCTGACTGATTGTTTTTTTTTTTTTTCTTCTGGCTTTCCTTCTCTTTTGCTCTACCCGCTCCATTCGCCCAGCGGGCTCACTCCGCTCCCCTACCCTACCCCCAATTCCCACCCACCCCCAGTGGTCCTAAACATATAGCACAATAACTCAACCCCCTACTTCATCCACCAATAACCATATCCTTCTATTAAGACATCTAACAAATCCCACCCACTCATTAATATTTCAATCTGTTCCTCTTTTAAACAACTCCCTCTTTTACAGCAACTCCACCCTATTACCTCCCTATCTTCATACCTATCTATTACCTGCCTCTTAGAACACACCGTGCTTGCTATGTATAATCCAAACATTTCTAAATATAACATCCTACTCTCCTCCTTCCTACTCCTAAACACTCTTCTCATTTCTTACTCCCTCACCTTCTATGAAAACAAAAAGTTAATTGAATCTCAACTAACACTAAAACAAACTACTCCATCACTTTGATTACACCCCACAACCACACAGCAATATAACTTCATCATCTTCCTACCTCATACCTCGTTTCCATAGATCAGCACATATCAAGTTTTTCCAAAACAAGAAACCTTTTTCAATTTCTTCCAAACTTTCCAAATACTTACATAGTCACCAGCAGCTATTATTCCTTTATGGCGACATTCATCCTAATCCAGGCCCAAACAACTGCCACCCTACTATCCCCTCAATAAACCAAGCTAATTCTATAAATCCTACCACCAATCCAAATTCTCTCCAGGAAGCCCACCTAAATATTTGCAGCCTGAATAATAAAATAACACAACTGCATGCCCTTCTTGACCTATATTCCTTCGATATCTTATGCCTAACTGAAACCTGGCTAAAAGCAGAAACCAAGGATAATGACATATTGCCACCAGGATATAACATCATTAGACTTGACCGTCACATCAAAAAGGGTGGAGGTGTAACTATACTTTACAAAACTGAATTACTCGTTACCCTACTAGATACCAAACCACCCTCACAAAGTAATAGTGAAATCTTAATCACCAAACTACAAATTAATACAAATAAATCAATTTATATAATTTGCTGTTACATCCCCCCAGGTAACAATATTAATACCCTTATAAACGGCAAAGGAACAAACAGGGCAATAGTTCAATTATACGGAAAAAGGTTGCTATGATTATTTTGTTTACATTTGTTTCTTAGTTTTTAAGAGACCATATGGAAATTATTCAATTATTCACATCAGTCGATTCAGAATTATGCACATTTCTTAATGATGTATTATGAAATATTATTACCAATTATTCATTGTTTTCCTTCTGGGAAATGGAGTTTTAATGTTAATAAGCTGTATGTTTTTAATATTCATGAGCAACTTTCCCGATTGGGTGGTTTGAATTAATTGTCCTATTGTAATTTATATAAATTACTTGTTAGAATTGTGTTTAGTTGTCTGATGAAGTTTGAATTTTTGATGAAAAACGTGTTTGTTATACTCGTGACGTTTTATGACAATAAACTTGATTTTGTTCCTGAGCTGTCCAGTGCACCGCTTTTCTCAATACAGTGCTTTTGTGGTTAATATTAATACCCTTGAAAACATACTGAGCTGGCTCTCGACCTCCTTCCCTCAGGAAACTATACTATTAGGAGACTTTAATATTGATTGGAATTGTTGTATTTCCCAAAATCCTACTTCTCACATAAACCTCTATGGCTTTAATCAAGCCATTACCGTCCCCACTCGAATAAACAAAACCAGCTCCAAACAGAGCACCCTGGACTGGATTCTAGTCAATAGCAACCCTATGACTTATATCACAGGCACACTACCCGATAATATCAGTGACCATCTAACCACTTTTATCACCAGACAAAAAAGCTCTATCTCTAATAAGACACAATTCAGAACTCCCAGAAACAAAACCAATTTCAACCAAACTAACTTCCAGTTAGAACTCAAAGCTTGTAATTGGTCTCACCTAAAATACTTACCTCTTGATGAAGCAGTTTTATACTTTAACAACAAATTCCTTCAAATCCTCAACCACCATGCCCCCACTAGATTAATTAAAACCAAAGCAAAGCCTGCTCCTTGGCTAACCAAAGAGACCAAACAAAAAATGATACTTAGAAATAGAACTTGAGACAAATGGTGTAGTACAAAAAACCCTTCTGACCACCAAAACTTTAAACAACTTAGAAATGAAACAAAGAAACTAATATTCTCTTCCTTGATAAAAAAAAATATTATTGGAAATTCCAACACACACAACTCTAAAACCCTCAGAAATTATGGGCAGGTATCAACAAACTACTAGATCTGGGTAATTCTAAAACACCTACTCCTTCTAACCTCACTCAGAATACACCTAACCAAATTGCTGATACTTTCAACAAATTTTTCTCAGACACTGTTACTTCCCTAGCTTCAACCTTATCTACTCAGTCCACACAAGCACCTTACTCCCTTAACAAAAATCCCCCCTCTTTCAAACTGCAACTAGTCTCGACAGATCTCATCTAAACCCTACTTATGAAACTTAAACCTTGTACCCCCTCAGCTGACCTCCTCCCAGCTGAGTACCTACAAATTGCAGCCAAAGTACTTGCCTTTCCTGTCTCCATTTTAATTAATTGAACCATAACTGAAGGCTTTATCCCAACCCTCTGGAAAGTCTCTCATATCATTCCACTTCATAAGGGTGGTAATGCTAATGAGCTCTCCAACTTCCGTCCCATAGCCTTACTTTCTCCATTAGCTAAAATCATGGAAAGATGTGTACATCGGCAATTACTTGACCATCTTCTCCAAAACAATCTCCTAGCAGACTGCCAATATGGTTTTAGACCTTATCACAGCACTACTACTGCACTCTTGTCATTCACTGACCATATTAATAAAAATCGGAATAACAATTTGCTGTCCTCAGCTCTATTCTTAGACCTCTCTAAGGCCTTTGATATAGTCAACCATACTCTCTTACTAAACATCCTTAAATTTTTTGCTTTGGACACATGCTATCCAGTGGTTTAATTCCTACTTAGAAAATAGACAGCAAGCAGCTCTTTGGGAAAATCACATATCATCTCTTCTTCCCATCAAAATAGGAGTGCCACAAGGCTCAATACTGGGACCTCTCCTCTTTTCTATTTTTATTAACAACCTAAATAAGTTCTTTCCACAATCCATCTGTAGTCAATATGCCAATGACTCAACACTGGTATGTTCAGCATCCTCCCCAGCTGAGCTTCAGACTACTACACAAAAAGTCTTCACAGCAGCCAAAAACTGGTTCTATCAATATTGCCTCTTACTGAATCCCAAAAAGACTAAATTATTACTTTTCACACCTTCACAGAAGTCATCTTCTTTTACCTTCAATATAACTTCTAGCAATGGCACAATAATATCCCCTGACTCTACTACCAAACTTCTAGGTGTTACAATAGACCACAATCTCAACTTTGATTCACATATTAACTTAACCATCAAGTCAGTCAATAGAAAACTTGGATCTCTCTATAGGCTTAAACCTTTCCTTACTGCCTCAGCCAGAAGTACTATTGCACAAACACACCTACTCTCTACCCTTCTTTATGCCTCACCGATTTTTACAAACTTATCTAAATCTAATTTCAATAAACTAGCAACATCATATAACAATATAGCCAGATTTGCGACAGGAGCCCCTTTTCGCACCCATCATTGCTCTAATCTTAAACAACTAGGCTGGCTGGAATTACAAAATCAAGTACGACTACAGCAACTAACTATCACCCACAAAATCTTCTCTCAGCCTTCTAATACCACAATACTTAGTACCCTTATTACTCCTTATAAAAACCTCTCTTCCTTGCACTCTGCCACCAAGCTACTAACTGCCTCCTTTAAATCCAACAACAAAGCTGGGGACTGTTTGTTCTTCAACTGTACTGCACCTATCTGGAACAATCTTCCAAGCAAACAATGCAATTACTTCTTTACCCACTTTCAAGAAGCATCTAAAAACTTTGCTTAATTCCCAATGGCTCTGTCCTTGTACTAACCCTGACTAAACTTTTTATTCCATCTACCTTATCTTAGTCATTCAAATCTTTACTAGGTTTCTACAGTACTATTGCTTTTCTACTCTCTATCAATTCCACTGAAAAAAAAAAAAAACAGCAATCTTTTTTTTTTTTTCACCTATTATATTTTCTTGGTTATGCTTATGAAACAGTTTATGTACTACTTTTCCATTTGTAAAATATTTCTTTTTTGTATAATAAGTGTTGTTCTATATTACTGTCTTTTTGTGGAGCTTTTCTCCCTGGGCCTCTACTGAAAATGGACATGTATCCAGCTAGACTAGCCCGGTCAACAAATGTAAAATAAAATAAATAAATAAATTCTTTGTTTGTATGGGCAATATGTATACTCTGTCACTGAGTTTGGGCCTTTGTCCCCCCATTACATATGACTTTGTCCTGATTTTTTACTGTAGGAGGTTAAGTGGTATGTTAGGCATAGTGTCCATGAAACAGGGACTTAGCCAGAGTACATCAGGGACATTCAGGGACACATACAATGTTAGTACTATTTATGTGTGATACTGACAGACTGAGAGGAGGTGAATTATAGTACATCATTTGATGTTACAGAGTGTACACCCTTAGTTATTATCACTATGTGATGCCTGTGCCCTGGCCCAGCAATCAAGGAGCCTCGATCCTCACCACTAACACCAGAGAGGGCATCTCATATGAGAGGAAACGATGACAAATACACACAGTAATGTGCAATTTCCCTTAAGAGCACACAGAGATCACAGTCAGTCCAGGGCTTTTCACTCCCTTGCTCCCCAGGTCCCCAATAAGACTCCCCACTGGCACAGCTATAGGGTCCAGATCTCAGCATAGCTGGGCAAGCTAAAATCTCCAGCACTCTCTTTGTCCAACCAGTGCTTCGTGTCCCTGGCCAAATAGCTGACACACCCACACTTTCAGATAAGAATTTACCCAACTACACAGACCCATCTGGGGAAGGCTGGAACAGGTTTTCCAGCTGTGGACCTTTTTCCCAGACTATATGGTAGTACCCTGCCACCACCCAGCTAATAATTATCAGATACTCAAAGGCCTTAAAAGGGTGTCCAATTATTACTGTGCAATATTATTATCCAACTGGTAGTACGTGACTAAACAGTCAAGGCTTATTAGAGTGACTTGGTACAGGATGCTTTTATATATGCAATGTACTTTAGAGCTTAACTTATCTCTACACAAACCAGCAACAGTTAAAAGGTTTTAAAATATTTAATAATAAATAATTAAAACCACAAGACAATACTTTCTACTACACAGTCAGTGCTAGTCAAGAGCTCAGAGATCACACATAAATACTTAAAATAATTCAGTAATACAGTTCTGACATAACAGAAAAACACTTAGTCTAAACTTTCTAGGGTCTATATTAAATTAGCAAATGCTTAGAAAAGCAAACACTAATTCATTGACCATTTTTAAGTGAAGGCTTAAAATCTTGAACACCCAGAACAGCGAACAAAACAGGGAAAAAAATTGCTGTTCCACAAAAAAAAAAAAAACTTAAAACAATATATAATTCCCCCAATGTGGGAGGCTGTGCCCCCCCACACCTCCCCCTACTTAAATATACCAACACAGAGATCACACCACAGTGGCGGAAATGGCGAACTTCCAAAACCGGCCCAGCGACTTTTTGCCCTGTGACAAAAATAGCTGTTCCGGGTGTTTGGGATTGTAAGTTTTTCCTTAAAAGGGGGTAGATGAATTAGCGTTCGCTTTTCTAAGTGTTTGCTAATTCAATATAGACCCACTTTCTAGCTTCTAGCTATCCCTAAAAGAAAACACAAGTCTAAGATAACTTACATGTGAGCAAGAGGCAGTGCTGTGAGTTGGATGATCCAGACAGAAATGCTTAATGCCTTCTGATTCTCTCTGTTTAAATTACTATTGCAGTTCTGATAAACATTACATCATCTTTTTACATTTCCCTGGTGTTCCCAGGCTACACATTAACTGTGTTTACATTCTTAACATCTCCCCTTTGTTATCTTGCAGCTGGTCAGGAACAGAATAATGAAAATACATTTGCATGTTTAAATCTAGCAGTTTAACTCTTAGTTAAAACAATAGAAAGAATTTCTTCATCTAGACTTTTCGGCACCACTGCTACTTCAAAGGGTCACCACATGTTTTACTTTGGTCAGTAGAGTGCAATGTTGTCACATTTATTTCCAGTTCCACATGTAACAGTATTTCTTTACATTTAAGACAACAAGCCTGTAGTTTACATTCATATTTACAAATGATAGAATTATCTGTAATATTCTATCTGGCTAGGCTGGCAGCCTTCACCCTTCTCTACCAGTCTTCACATTTCTCCCCCCTGGATATTTATTTATTTATTTTACATTTGTTTACCGGGCTAGTCTAACTGGATACATGTCCATTTTCAGTAGAGGCCCGGGGAGATAAGCTCCTAGGTAAGACAATGAATTTAACACAATTCTATCTACGGATATAGAAGACAAATAAATTCTATTTACAGTGCCAATTACAGGTTATCATAGTAAAAAATTAACAGTGTAGAATACAGGCATAACAAAGGATGCATTTAAAACCCCAAAATTTACAGTGTTGAATACAGTCATAGCAAATGAAAGTAATATAGATTAGGTGTTTTAGAGATAGTTTTATAAGGAAGAAGTTTCTTTAGATGAGTAGATGGGATGGGAAGACCAGAGTGTTTAGTGACACTTGAGCTAGTCAAGTTTAGAGCATGGGCATAACCAGTGAGTTTTAAGATGCACTTTCAGATTGTTTTTGAAACAGGAAAGTGAGGGAAGTGGGGAGAGTTTGTTTGGTAGGAGATTCCATGCTTTTCCAACTATATTAGAAAAAAGTGAGTCACCAGGCTTGTTGTTTGTTTTAGTAGTATGTGCTAGAAGTTTCTGAGAAGACCTTAAGGATTCTAGGTTTTTATAGGGAGTGATTAGTGTTGAAAGAATAGGTGTTTTGGAAGGTGTGTAAAGGGTTTTGTGAGCTATAGTTAGTTGATGGTATTTAAGTAGATTTTGTAGTTCAAGCCATCCTAGCTGTTTTAAATTAAGGCAGTGATGGGTTATAAATGGGTTACCTGTTGCAAATCTGGCGATGTTATTGTAGGACATTTCCAGTTTGCTGAGATTATTTTAGATAGCTTAGTAAAATAGGTGAGGCATATAGAAGAGGAGAGATTAGATGAGTGTGTGCTATTGTGGTTCGAGCTGAAGGTAGGAGAAATGATTTTATCCTATATAGAGAGCCTAGCTTTTGTTGACAGTTTTATAGTATTGTTTATATGGATATCAAAGTTTAGATTATTGTCAATGGTGACTCCTAATAGTTTGGTGGTAGGTTTAGGGGATATAATAGTTTTATTGGTAGAGTTAACTGAAATCAATGGGGGATTTTTAGTAGGAGAGAAAAGGAGGAGTTTAGTCTTTTTGGGGTTTAAGAGAAGGCATCTATATGTGAACCATTGCTCAACTGTGTTAAAGACTTGTTGGGTAAGGTAGAGAAGTTCAGAAGAGGAGGGGGCTGAGCATATCAGTGTAGAGTCATCTGCATATTGTATGCATGTAGCCTGGGGGATGGCAAGGTGAAGGTCATTGATGAAAATGGAAAAAAGTAGAGGTCCAAGGATGCATCCTTGAGGGACACCAAGGCTGACTGGCAAGTGAGTAGAGAGAGACTTGTGCCATAGTACGGCCTGTTGTCTTTTGTCAAGGTAAGACTGGAACCACTTTATGGAGGATGTATCAAGTGACAGGGATTTTAGTATTGTGATGAGGATTTGGTGATTTACCATGTCAAAAGCTTTAGACAGGTCAATAAATAGGGCAGAAGAGAGTTTGTTTAGATTGCGGTGTTTGTTGATATTATCTGTGAAGGAAAGAAGGGCAGTAGTGGTGCTATGTGAAGGTCTAAAACCATGTTGACAGTTGGCAAGTAAATTATTTTGTGTTAGATGGTGAAGTAGTTGTCTGTGAATGCATTTTTACATGATCTTTGCCAGAGATGAGAGGAGGGCAATGGGACGATAGTTGGAGAGTTCAGTGGATTGCCCACCTTTGTGGAGGGGGATCATATAGGAAATTTTCTATAAAGTAGGGATATAACTTTCGGTAATAGTCCTACTGATCAGGATAGATATTGGATAGGCAATAGCTTTATCAGCTAGTTGTAGGAATTCAGCAGGTAGTTGGTCTGCTGAGGGAGAGCATGGTTTCAATTTCTGAAGAAGGGTTAGTATATATGATGTTGGGATGGGTTGAAAATGAAAAGAAGGGGGAGAGGTTGCTTTATTAGAAGGTAAAGTGAAGTTGTTAGGTGAGAGCTGACTAGCTAGTGTTTGTATAGTGTCAGTGAAAAAGGTATTAAAATCATTGGCTATATTTATTGGTGTTTTGTGTTCAGTGTTTTGAGGGTTAGGAGTGGTGGATTGACCTGGATTGAGTAGTTGGTTGATACTAGACCAAAATTTCTTTGGCTTGTTTTGACTGGATTGTTGGGATAGGAGGTAGTATTTTTTTGTCAGATATTATAGCTTTTTTAGTTTGGTTTCTTAGTTGTCTAAAGGTTTGTTGGTGTATAGGGTTTTGTGTTTTTCTCCATTTTGCCCAATGTTTGTTTCTAGCATTGATTTTGTGTTTGGTTTCCTTAGAGAGCCATGGAGCATGTTTGTTTTTAGCTCTAATTTGTCTGGTAGGGGCATGGTGGTTCAGGATGGCAAGGAAGTTGGAGTTAAAGTAACTAACGGCTTCATCTAAAGGTAGGTTTTGTAAGGGTGACCAGTTACATGCTATAAGTTCCATCTGGAAAAGTTCAGGGTTAAAGTTCGTTTTAGATCTGATGTTTTTAATGGATGTTGGAGAGGGAAAGTTGGTTTTATGTCTGATGATATAGGTAAGAGAGTGGTCACTTAAATCATCAGGGAGGGTTCCTGAGTCATAAGTATGTGGATGGTGGTTAATGAGAATCCAGTCTAATAAGCTTGATTTCTTGTTGTTGGATGTATTTATCCTGGTAGGGGAGGTAATGGTTTGGGAATACCCATATAGGTTTATATGGCTAACTCTATGGATAACTCAAGCTAGTATTTCAAGTGACCCTTGAGAAACGCCGCTTGAGAGGGTCAGGTCTATTTGAGTATACCTACCCCATTCTCTGTCTTGAGAGCCCATCTGCGTTGGCATTGCTAACCCCACTGCAGTGCTGCACTGACATATCATATACTTGCAACCTTAGGCTCCATCTTAGAAACTTGGCATTTTGCTGGCTGGCTCTGTTTAACCATGTTAGGGGGTTGTGATCTGTCATAACAGTGAATTTCCTTCCATACAGATAAGGCTGAAGTTTCTGCAGTGCCCACACTATGGCTGGACATTCCTTTTCTACAGCTGCATAGCATTCCTCCCTGGGTTGGAACCTATGACTGAGATAAACCACTGGGTGCTCTTCTCCCTCTGAAGAAATCTGGCTAAGTACAGCACCCACCCCATGGTTTGAAGCATCCACCTGCACAACAAATTATTCACTGTAATCTGGACTGGTTAACACAGGGGGGCCTCCCAAAGCTTTTTTAAGCTTCTGGAATGCCTGCCACATGCTGGGGTCCACACTACCTTATCTGGCCTGTTCATCCTTGTCAGGTCTGTGAGGGGAGGAGTTATGGTACTATAAC
>NC_056727.1:1127413151-1127430651 GCF_019279795.1 Protopterus annectens | reverse complement strand
ACTATACAGGGTTACAGTGGGCATGCTCATATACTTAGTAGCACAGGACTGTTTGGGATGCACTATGACTACATCTACACAAGGTTATACTGGACATGCTCATACACTTAGTAACAAAGGGCTTGTTGGATGCACTGACTCAAATTACACAAGGTGGCAGTGGGTACACTCATACACTTAGTAGCACAGGGCTGTTTGGGATGCACTCCGATTCTAACCACTGAAGGCCACAGTGTGCATGCTCAAACGCTTACATGTGCAGAACATGTTGTAATGGACTTCTATTGTAAACACACAGGTTTACAGCTAGGTACATCTTACCTGTCAGTATATATGCACATCATACTGGTTTACTACCTGATACCTGTATGTGGCCTGTAAATTATATATCTGTGTCTCTGCTGTGTGATACACATGCATACATGTACATGAAGTACTGATATATATATATATATATATATATATATATATATATATATATATATATATATATGTTACATATACACATTCATGCATGTGTGGACGTGACAGACAAGAGGTTACCTGGGTCACACAGGTGGATGCTACCTACACCATGTGTCACACATCTTGCTGCCCTGAAAGGCATACATTGATAGCAGGTTGTGGGCAGTGGCATAATACGTGGAACAGTGGCATGTGCAAGCATAATGTGTGAGCCACCTTGTGAAATGCTACTGAGGTGCAGGTGTCAAGATGACCTCTCCTGGCTGTGTTAGTAGCTCTCATTATTAGCAGGACTGCTACCCTAAGTATATCTCACATTGGTCATATACACAAGTTCTGCTGCTGTCCGTCACCTTACATGAGGCATTTGCTACCAAGCACATTAATGCCATGCGCAGTGATGTCATGGTACGAGTGGCAACTGCTAGACCAAAACAATGAGCCAATGTCCTGCTGTTATTATGAGGTTGTCCAGTGTCTGTCATTCTGGGCTGTCATGACTGAACGACGAGCCTTCAACACAGAGCACATGCATCCATGTTAAACATGTGTGTGGATAATACCTAGGTCACATTTACCCATATAGCCACATTCCAAGGCAAATGTCCTACACACAGAAGTAACACCCTGACACCTACATGACAATGGCATTGGATGCTTATGCTAACCAGTGCTAGATGTGTGGCTTTAGTAATCCATTTGCTCACTGTATAACCTACAATGGGGAATACTGACATCTGTGCAGTGAAGAACACCTGGCTGAAGGCTCTGTAGTGCACAATTGCACTACAACCATATAACGCAGATCCTGACATGTGGGCCATAACAGTGGTATGGACCATTCCAGGTGGTGGCGTACACATATTCATAAAGGCTACTCACATGTAAAGACCACTATTCTGACATAATGCATCACAGATGAGACAGGTACAGGTGACAGTGGCAAATGCTGCATTCTAGCTTGTATCCTCATATACATCCACCACCTTGTTCCCAGACTACCAACACACATCTATATGTGGTATGACACATTATGGTAGACCACCAGATAACCCTCGATTGGTGGACTGCACCTAGGCCTACATCAACTGTGCAAAGTACCCATGTAGAGACACAGCTGCATAATGTGTTATGCAATGCAACAATACCACTGTTTGTAACCAGCTCAGTTGTACACATACCAGGGTCCTTCAGATGATGTCAACATTAACACGGTCGACTGTTGCTGTACTCCAGTAAACAACACCTTCATAGTTGGATATGACCTAACTGTACCTGCCCTGGATATGTATATCCTACACTCATACAACATAAATTACATTACCATAGCTTTCATTTTCCTTTCTACATACAGGTGGCTACAGTCATTACACAACATGCACATGGCAGATAGCATGCTAACAGTACATACGGTTTGATATCTATGTTGACAGAGGTAATACCCCCTCTCTACTGGTCATCCATGACACCTATCATATCATACAATACCCCATGTGGCATGTATGTCTTTAGACACGTCCACCTAATGCAATGCCTACAAACATATCCAAATAACAGGACCATAGGACCTACACAAGGCCTATATTGACAGACTCAGGGAAATTCAGCTCTGCTCTGTATGTTCCTGAGTAGTCACAGGTGATATGTTCATGACATGTACAGGCATGTATGGCCACAGCTCCTACATATACCCCATGTCAACAATTGCAAGCCATGCATGCTGTGTGTTGTCTGGACATTAGCCTTAGTATCACAATAGCCAGTACATGCTGGGGTGAGATGTTTACAAGCCACAAACCTCGCACATGCTTGAATGAGTGTACTGCCTAGCTCTAACAGACCACATTGCTGGCACTCTTCCAGTACACATGAGGTGTGTGTGTTCAGTGTTGACCATTACAGTGCCCTGGCTTCACTATGGCACTGTCAAGTAACAGTTTGTAGGAGCATGACATGGAATAATGCTGTGTGTGCCTCGCTATGTGCTGTTGTAATATATGTACACTTGGCTACTCGGTGAAAGTGGTGGTGTCCTACCAGTACATGAATATAACATCCATTATGGTGTAATGCTCAGCTAAGTTTCACACATGGCATGGGGAAGGTGTGAAATGTATCTTCTTGACCTGCTAGTGCATGTACTGATGTAAACCACATATGTGTACATGTGTTGATGTTTGTGTAGATTCCATGTGTGTGCAGTGTCTGTCTGAAGGTGACTGTTGTCTTAGTACATCATGCTGTTGCAATACAGCATCAACATTGCCAACTGTAAATGGTGATATGCTCTAAGTACAGTAAGCCGTACATGAGGTATGGACAGATGTTTGGACATGACTACTAAATGGTGGGGCTTCTTTGCAGATGAATGATTACTGAGGACAGCTCACTGGTGTGTTACAAACAGTCTTACAATAACCTGTGTAATGGCTAAGGTCATGTTTTGTTAATTGAAGTGGAAGACAGACAATGTAGAATGCAGTAAGGGTGACACTGAAGGCAAACCTCATGACACCTGTAACAGTAATACCTCCCCTGTGCATATATTGTGCATATATCAGCACAGTTGTCAAAGGAAAGAGTCAGTAAACATTGTACCGGATGCGATAGTGCTGTACCTCTGCATTACCTATCATGAGATAGGCAGGTGTTTGATTCACAGTACTGGCACGTGTGGGTGTGTGTGTCCATATATGTCACGTATGGTTGGGAATACATCCCACATGTTATTTCTCTCCTGAACACTGTTGTTGACACCAGTACAGAGTGAAGTGTAGAAAGAAAGGCATAGGCAGGTGGTTAAACCTCACACATGTAAAGTGTCTGTATGTGTGTGACATAGGTGTATATCTTTGTGAATGCCAGTGTGTGTGTGTGTGTGTGTGTGTGTGTGTGTGTGTGTGTGTGTGTGTGTGTGTGTGTGTGTGTGTGTGTGTGTGTGTGTGTGTGTGTGTGTGTATGTATGGCTGTCCATTTGTATGGCTGTCAGGTTCCTGGAGTGAGGCTGTATTTTACCATAGTGAAATGTTAATGCCCCCTCCCCCCATCCACTCAATGCAATCTAGCATCCCTGTTGATATCAGTTGTAGATGGGCATTCTAACCGCCTGTTAACATGTACACCCTGGGGTGTGACCTGTTGTTACATAGCCTACTGATGGACCCCCCTCCCCACATACACTCACTGCACTGTAGTATCCCTGTCGATGTCCTCAATCATAGGCCATTCCAACTACCTGTACATGTGTAATCTCTGTGGTGCATCTTGTAATTGCGTAGTACTATAACAATGATATGCACATAGGCAAGGGTTCTCATCCGAACACTGGCAAGTGTGTGTGTGTGTGTGTGTGTGTGTGTGTGTGTGTGTGTGTGTGTGTGTGTGTGTGTGTGTGTGTGTGTCAGAGTGTGTGTTACTGTGTCTGTGAATCCCTGAGTGTGTGGGTGTGTCTGTGTTTGCATGCTGTCATGGCAGAAGGTATTACTGCTTCCCAACGAGAAGCCACTATTTCAACTCGCCTTTACCCTTGTCATCCGGCATACCACTCCACACTCCAGGTAACTATACCTGTGATGTCACCCACTATGGATGTGACGGCTCAGAACACAGTAGCTTACTACACAGCTATCATGCTCTTGGATCATTAGAACAGTAAACATAATTGAAACATGGGAGAATAAAACGGTGATGTGGAAGCTACAAAGTGTATGCAGGTATTGTCATACTGACCTGTGGGTAGTCAACATGTACATATGGGACACCCGCAAACACCGACATCCCCTGGCACATGCAACTCCACCTGAAAGAGGAAGGCAGAACGTCAAGATCTACATGCTGTTAGTGTTGTTACACATGATACATACTGTCAAACATACAAAATGCATTCTAAAGCTGTAATACATGGTATGTCTGCTGCCTGTCAACACTAATAAACAATATTAATCTACAATTGTCTACCTAGTATGTTCACCCTGTGCATCAGACCATATGAACATGTCCCTGCACTGATGGTGTGGATGACAGGGATGTGGCACAGGCACCATCATATGCACAGGGTGATAATGTTTGCCAGAGGCCTAGGCTATGCCATTGGATGACATCATGTGTGTGTGTTAGGGCCTGTGATATCATTGGGTGTGTGTGGATGTTATGCATGTGTGTGTTGAGGTGCCCTACATTTGTTTCCAATGTGTGTGCATGCATACACGCAGGTCTGGCATGTGGCTGGCCTACACAGGGGTATTATTGACAGCTGCAGACTGTACAAGGCAGGTTTCACATTTCACGGTGTCTGGCCATGGCTAAGTGACCTGCGCCTGCCAGGGGTTGCACAGGCACTACAAGGCAGTGGTCCATATTGGGTACCATCTGATAACACATGTCCACTGGAATCGTGTCCCTGTCGAGACCATCCGGGACCACGTGCACATGGTCTGCTGTGTCCTGGTGTGGACTGCACAGCACCAGCTGCACTGCTGCTGCTACCGCCACTATGAGAGTGGGCATGTGCAGTAGCATGTTCACGTAGACCTTCAACAAGTGATGTAGCTGACCTATGTCCACATGCCTGATGCCTCACTCCCACCAGATGTTCCAGCACAGACATTCCATGCTCAAGGATTGACATGCCATGGTCAAGGACTCCCACCATGTCAACCAATCGTCTATCCAAAACATCTGCAAGATGATGGTGAGCATTTGCAAGTGCCTGGATGTTGTCAGTTAATGAACGGACAGAAGCTGTCTGAAGCCTCAGACCTTCTCTGTTGTGCCATTCAGCACGTGCCTGTGCCTCCATTACAGCCCCAAACATGCATCTGGTAACACCAGCTGATGTGCTTTGTCTCACAGGGGCATGTTGACCAGTGGTCCTCCTACAAGCAGCGTTGGGCACATGCTTGTGTGGGACATCACCAGCCTGTTGACTGGGATCATGGTGTGCAGGCACACCTTCCATAGTCACCACACTTCCCTGTGGGGACACTAACATCAGGTGGGCCGCAGGAGGGCAACGCACCTACATCAACAGACAAACACACAGACAGACATACAGACAGACACACACACACACACACACACACACACACACACACACACACACACACACATACAAACACACGGATACCCTCACACACAGACAGAGACCCACACACACAGACAGACACACACACACAAACACACACACACACACACACACACACACACACACACACACACACACACACACACACACACACACACACACACACACACACACACACACACACAGACAGACACACACACACAGACACACACACACACACACACACACACACACACACACACACACACACACACACATACAGACACACACACAGACACACACACAGACACATACACAGACACACAAACACACAGACACTCACAGACACACACACACAGACACACACAGACACTCACGCTGCATGCAGGTGATATGGCAGATGGCATTCAGCTTAGACAATTATAGTTTCAGCTTAAACAATTATAGTGGTAGTTATCATACATCCCTGAGTTGCACACAACAGCATGCATGTGTTACAGCAGATGGCATGCACCTTACAGAAATATAGTGGTGGTTAGCATACATACCTATATTGCACCATTTGTGTTAGTAGCCTATGCCCCATACCTGCAACACAATGCATGTACTTTGCACCATTGCACTGCACTGTCATGGTATGTGCAACATACACCACATGTTAATAGACCATCACTCACCTTTGTACATCTGCCACATTTGCTTTGTGTTTGCCACCACCCTTATGTGTGAGGACATGAGCAGTAGGGTACGTCAACTGCATACTATGTTTGCCTGAGCCCTAACTTGCATATCTCCCCAAAGCAGTGCATGTCTGTTCAAATTTATTCCACCTACCCCTGAGCTGAGTGTAGACATTGCGCATGTGGCTGTACACACATGTTTGACATGGCTGTCCCTACTTTGCAATGGTGCCACAGACCAGCGCAGGTTTACAGTCCACCAGCCTGCTGTGTGGCATATGACCTTGCCAATCAAATGTAGTATTATATGTCTTCTGCTGGCATGTTGAATGACATGCATACATTTGTAACACAATGGTGTCCTTCCCAATCTACAGTATGGTAATGGTGTCCCAATGCATGGACGTGTTATACTAACATGGGCCTTCAGCTGATGCAGTGTTGTCTGTCCACCCTACAAATATGCAGGGACATACTGCACATTGAGCTGATGTGCATAGCCATTACAGGGCATCATGTGGCTTCACAATTGCTATACAGTGTGAGCTACTGACACAGTTCATAGCCATGACTATGTTCACATACAATACATATCTAATGTGGAATGTGACCCACGTCACTGAGGTGTATACACAATAAACCCTAATGTGGAATGTGTGACACAGGTCACAAAAGGGTATATGGATGAAACCCCTGCACATCTGCAACCATACTACTGATGCCTGGCAACTATGCCCACACATGGCTAACTTAGCAGTACTCTATGCCCCATATGCCACCTGTGCACCTCACACACATAAGGAGCAGGTATGACAGTGATGTCTGACACCAGCAAGTTGAATGTACTGTATCTGTGGCTTGATGTGGATGTATGTGTATGTTGTGCAACACATGTATGTATTTGGATAATGTATAGGTGAATGCTTCCATGTCATGATTCACTCAAGATGTTCAAGACATGTTATGAGGTGGTTTCATGTTATGCCTACACAAGCTCTGCACAGGCCTGTATGATGTCTGTGTTTCACATCTGCAATATCACCATTACACAAAGGCCATAGTTGTATTGTGTCAAGCCAATGTACAACAGGGTGTACACACATGTACATCACTTCTACTGTGTGTGTTACCTCATGTCTCTGGCCATCCTCCATGGCAATGTGTACACATGTTCAGTCCCATGGTTGTGATGGCCATCTTATTTCACATGCCAGTGTTATCCCATATGACATACACTCCTAGATGTCATATGTGCTCCACTGTGGACAGGGTTATGCAGACAAAGGGTGGTATGTATGGGATGTGAGACATGTTTTGCAGGATAGTTGAGCAGTGTTGCAGTCAGCCCACTACATGTCACGGACATGTCTGATAGCACTTGACATTGTGTGACCTTCATAGCAAGGGTATACTCCACAAGGGTGTATCCTGTGGGCCGGTCATACTCCAACACATTTAGACTGTGTGCACACATATGCTCTCTGTACAGTACTGTTCGTATTCCCAACATGTGTAATGCTGATAGTACCTGTCCCTACAGTGGAACACACCTCCACCATTGTATTCACTGTTGTCCACACATCTGGCAATGAGAGTTTGGAAGTTTTAGTGTAGGTGTTTCATATAGTCTTCAATTGTTCACATAGATAAGCAGTGTGATGCATTGCAGGTCTGACCAGTGTCCATTAACAGGACCACCATACATTATGTGCATGTGTGTTATGGCAGATAGCATGCAATTAATATGTTCCGTGCATTATAAAGCCTGGTAAATAATAACAATCTCACATGACACAGGCTGCTGCCACTGCAAAACACCAGAGGTACTTAAACAGGAGTGTCTCAGCAGTAAGATAATTATCCACACCTGTGTGATAGCTACAGGGTGCAATGTCCATGTTAGCACATACGCCAGTACAATACACTATACTATGGAGTATGCACATCTGTGCATACATAGAATAGAAGACTATAGTATGTGGCATGTGTGCATACATGCCTTGCATATGATGTTACATTACATATTGTACAGTAACACATGTAACTATGTGAAATATAGTGGTGTTTTATGTGCAGTAGTGACTTACCAGGCAACTCCAGGCTCAGTGGTTGAGAGACACCCACCTCCACAATACCAGCTAAAGCTTGTGGACAGAGGTCTGCAGGTGTCCCCAGGTTGGCCAGTAGCTCCTCAGTATGTGTGAGTGGGGGCTGGGTGAGTGGCCCACCACCTGTTGCACATTGTTCCCTGGTAATTGCATTAGCACTCAGTTTCGCCTGTCTTATCAGGTCAGTGCAGTGTCGGTGCACCTGCTGATAGGTGCGATTGTGACCACCAACATCATGTATGGTCATAGTGATCTAGTAGGCTATATGCCTTGGGCCATTTATGAGCCTAGGTAGACAGGTTACCTACCTGTAGGCAACAGACAGGTAAGTTTCAGTGGCCAGTTCAAGCAGTGCCACAGAACTGATACACATGGTTACTGATATATTTGGCATGCGGTCATCACATCATGTCACAGAGAGGGGCGATGTGCAGCTTTGCTGGACAGAGATGCATAGTATGGCAAGAGTATGTTAAGTGTATGGGACAGAGATCTGTCAGGCACATTGTGATCCTTGCACTAGAAAAGTGGATGCCCATGATGTATGTGTTTATTTGGGATCAAGATGTGTTAAGTGTAGCATGTCCAACACCTCTGGGTTGGACATGGCTTTAATCAGGATAGGCTGCATGCTACATAGTGCAGCTAGGGAATGGGAAGGGAAGTGTAGACCATCTACACATGGACAATAACCCTTAAAGGAAATATGTGATCTATTATTGGTCACATGGGTGTTGAGTATGGCTGAGCAGTTATCTCTATATTCCTGGATGGCACCCTGTCATGATTAGGGGTTCCACATATGACTACCTGTCTTTTGTGGTGAAGTAACTATCAAAGTGAAGTACTGTCCAGCTGCATTCCATACACACAGTTGCCATTATGTTGACCGTTGCCTAGGTGGTAGTTAATGGGTATAGGGTTTGTAACATAGGAGATGACAATGCATTACTTAGCTGTCAGACTGTGGCCATACATCACACACCACACGTCTGACACACTAAGGCCTTTCTGTATGTTGAACGCAGCACACATTGAGTCGACTATTGCTCCTAGTTCATAGTCATTTGCAGACATCAACAGGCTGATGCCTTCTGTGTTAGTCTGTGTGGTATAGATAACAAAGAGGGAGAGTACCAGGAATGACCCCTGTATTACTGTGGCTGGCACTGGTTTGATGTGCGTGTATTAGTCAGACACCTTCTGTAGTGTTGGTTCGACCAGCAGTCCAGTTGCCAACCACTCCTGTGACGTAGGAATATACACCTAGTTTACTGAGTATAGCTGGAACACAGTATGGGTGATGGTGTCCTATGACCTGGCAAGGTCATGATATGCAGTGTAAATCAACCCTACTGTCACCTACATCTGTACCGAGTACATCAAATACGTTGACCATGGTTCATGGCCGTACAGACCAGACTCAGCAGGGTAGTTGTGCACTATGTCCCATTATCAATGGTGTATTCCCCTTTGTGGGGTGTGATAACTGTTGCTGTGCACCATTCGGTGTGTACACAGCCTGACATGGAGCTATGACTGAACATGATGTGTATGTGGATAGTTGAATGTTCTTACATTTGTGTAGGATACACCCTGGGATGTTGTCAGGTTCCATGAAAGCTGTATGTATGGCTTTAGAGAGTGCAGCTTGCACCTGCATAGTCGTTAGTGCAGGGGCCCTGTAGTGTACATGGATATATTACTAAGTGTACCTGTTGGCAGTGGGGGGAGGTGGGAGTGGGTTTAGGTTCTCTGAGACCCTATCTGGATGAACGGGTGCTATTTCTGAAGGTGCAGAATGCCATAGTGCTGTGCAGCATGGCAGGTCTTGTCGCTGCCATTACAATTAATGACACAGCTATAGAATGATCTGTGCTTGGCCTCATAATATGTGGCTGATTAGTTTCACAGTAGCTTTGTGTGGTTTTATATGATCTTACTGAGGCTGACCAGGGATCACCTACACTCATATGTGTTCACTCTTGCAACAGTTACTACCTTCTGTGGTACAGTTTAAAGCATGGTACCACCAGTTTGCCTATTTGTTTGTGTTGGGTTGAATCCTGGTTCTCTTTCAATGGCACAATCAGTGCACATATGTGACTGCTTAAGGTTCATTTGTGTAAGATTCAGCATTTGCACATGCATTGTCCATCTGCATGGGTGCCATGACACTCAACACTCTGCTCTTATGAAACATAACATTGGCATTGGAGACTAACTATGTGTAGCATACTTTTAGCCCTGTTTGTGTGACTACTGTGATCCAGGTCAGTGGGGTCGATGGAATCGAACATGCATTGAGCGCAGGTGTTGTTACATGAGGACTCTTCCCAGTTCATAATGGAATAGTTGAGAGTAGCCATTATTATGGTTCTGTCTCAGACCTAATCTTTCCCATTACAGCACATTATGACAGTCGGCAAGTCCGCGGCCAGGTGGGTGATCTGTCTCAAGATGCATTTTGAATTCCACTTTGGCACAAAGGTAGTTGCTCAGCATAATGCAGCTGATGTTATGCAAGTGCAATTAGTGTGGGGGTGTACATATCCTTCAGGAATATGGACACACCTGTAGTCCATGTGTTCCAATAAAGGATAATAGGCAAGAGGTGAGGTATGTGTTATAACATTGTCATGCAGGTGTGCTCTCCAGAACATTGAAACATGTCTCAGCCACTGCACAGATATGTTCTCCATGTTAGGGATTGACATATGTGTGTCCGTATAGTGTTTCTGACATATATCATTGTGTAGCGAGACCCGCAGTTTATTGCTTGGCTGTCCCTGTAACAGCAGTGGACCCTCACTTGAACCATGCATGATGAAGGCACTATAGGGGAAGCATGAGCCCTAGGCAGTATCCAGATTCCCAGGGGTGACAGGTAACAGGCCCTGTCTGGCAAAGCATCATGGTCTGTCAACCATGTTATCCCAGGACGACAGATACTGGATAACTTTCGACATGCACCACTACACTAGACAATTTTGGAATACAATCCTTTTGTCCCTGTACTGCGGTATCATTCTGGCCAATGGCAGAATGCTACCCAAGCCTTGGGACATACCTGCATGGGCTACAAGACCTGACAATTCCTATATGTGTTTCCATGCAGTCCAGGCTACTGCATCACATGTCCTGCACAACAACATTGAATATGCCAGAGCCATGTGTATAGTTCAAAAGGTGGTCTGAGTGTATGAGTATGTGGCTAATCATGGCAGACAGGCAGCTAACAGTATGTATGCCCTCATATAGGTTGGTGTGTAACATATTGCTAGAGTTTGCATTCACAAATGAGTAGTGTTGGGCATGTTTCCAGTCACGTGTTCAGAGGTGTGGCACAATTATGCAAACTATGTCATATAGTTTGTGTATTTCGGTGTCTGTCTCTTCCTGCTTGGGGGGGGGGGTCACTTGCTTGGCCAGATACTTAGATGCATTTGTGAATGTGTGTGATTTCCAGTAGTGTGTCTAGGTGTCCTTACTGTGTTCTGGTAAGGGTATGTGTTGTTTGTGCTGATGAGCTGCATGTGTTAACCTACACCTCATGACTGTCCAATCCAGTCATGGCTGTAGACTGGGCTGCCTTCCAGATTACCCCTGAAGCTGCATCCCAGACAATGTGTGGGGTGTGGTGTTAGGTGGGTTTGGCAGTGTACATGGCATAGAGATTACATTTCCCAGGGATGGCAACATACACAAAGCTGACATTAGTAAATACCAGTAGCTGACTAGTGGACATGCCTGTATGAGCAGTCAGTACTACAAGTACCAAGTACTGTATTTAGTTTACATATTGCCTATGAAGATGTTTTAGACAGTGATGCTCACATCTAAATATTTGTGTTATGGACGTGACAACACTGGCTATTACGGAAACATTGTAGCTACCTTTAGCAGCAATCCTCCTCTGAGGAGCACATCACATCCTGTTAGATGATTACAGATGATGCAAGTGCCTACCGGTCTATTTCCTTCTCTGGGTATATACTCACATATCCATCAGGACCATGAGCTCTGCTGGGCACAGATACCCACTCTCCAAACAGAGTCATGTATCAATAGACTCTGATGCCACTATCAACATGATCAGGGTATAATCAGATAGTGTGAGCCATCACCTATGATGCGGCTATTACACATGGGCTGCTGTCTCCTACATCTTAAACTCCTACTGCAGATGTTACACTGGAGTTAAAGATGATATGTAACCTGTCTCATTACCAGTGCTGTGCATTACCTTACATACAGTGTGTGCAGGTGGCTGTTAGGTTGGCAATGAGAGGTTGGGCTACACAAACCTAGTAGATCAACCAGTGTGTCTGTACTCTCAATATTCACTCTATGTAGGTGTTCATAGGTTCATAGGTTCAGAGGTTAATACTAGGCTATCTGCCCTAGGGCATTTACAAGCCTAGCCAGAGTGTGTTTGGCTTTCGCCACACTTTTTAGATTAGTTGACTGTGCCTCTGTATAGTAGGTCACAGAAGACAGTCCATTTAAGGTTAGTTTACCATGCCTCTGTCTAGCAGTAACACAGAAGAGATCCCAGGGGTAAATTTATGATCTGCCATCCAAACGTCAAGATTCTTCTTGAAGAGGGTCATTGAGGGGCTCTGTCTGACATGGATTGGGATTTTGTTCCAGAGTGAGGGGAGCCTCTGGGATATGAATCTGTCCCTCCAGCATGTTCTATTTATTTTTGAGCTGAGGTTTAAGTCACTGGAGCATGTAGTTCTGATGGATTTGGATTTCTTGAGGTGGAGCATGTCCATTAATTCTGGGTTGGACATGGCTTTATACGTCAGGCACAGATTGCCTCTGAGTAGGCAGTAAGCAACTGAGTGGAGCTGGAGTTTCTTTAGCCTAACTGTGTAGGGCATCTGTTTGAGTCCCTTGATCTTCGTGGTGAGGTACTTATGGGGTCTTTCTAGTTGTAGCAGGTGTCAGGTAAGGTACATCCCAAATGGGGCATTGTATTCAATTATGGGCCTGATGAGTGATGAGTAGACGGGCACAATGACCTCTCTTGATCTAGATGTGAACCCCTTTGTGATAAGGTGGGCTATATAGAATGTCTTTCTAACCACTTTGGCAATGTGATTGTCAAAGGAGAGATTGCAATCTACTTGGGTCCCCAAATCCCTAATTACTTCTTCCGTACTTAATGGATTACCACCTATGTGGTAATTTGTGGGCACTTTGTTTTCCCAAAGGGGATGACTATGCACTTTTTGGCATTTAGCTTTACGCCATGGCTCTGGCACCAGTCATCTGTCTCTGTGAGACCTTTATGGAGGATGCCTGTGTCAGCCGGCGAGTCGATTATGGCCCCCAGTTTGCAGTCATCTGCAAACTTTGTCAGCCATAGTCCTCCTGTGTTAGCCTGTACCTCAGAGAAATATATACTGAACAAGAGAGGTCCCAGGACTGAGCCTTGTGGGATGCCACTTGTAACTGGTTTAGAGTCTGACATGGCACCTGCAATTCTGACCATGTGGGTTCTATCCCTAAGCCAGTTTGTAACCCATCTTGTGACATAGGGGTTGATATTTAAGCTGGTGAGCTTATTTATGATGCCCGAGTGGGGTATTGTGTCGAAGGCTTTTGCAAGGTCAAGGTAGGCTGTGTGGACTACCTTCCCTTCATCTATGGCCTCGGTGACTGTTTCAAAGAAGCTGACCAGGTTCAAGAGGCAAGGTCTGCCCTTAACAAAGCCAAATTGGGTAGGATCCAGTGTTTGTAGGTTCCCAATGTCTTTGTTTATGAGTTCCATGATGATACGCTCCATAGCTTTGCAGACCAGGCTAGTTAGGCTTATAGGGCGATAGTTTCTGGGGTCCGTTGTGGCACCACCTTTATGGAGTGGGACCACTGTTGCTGTACACCATTCTTTGGGTACATATCCTGTTGTAAGGCTGAGACTGAACAGTGATTTTAAGTGAGGGTTCAGTTCTTCTTGGAGCTCGTATAAAACGCAGCCCGGGACACCATCCGGTCCTATTGATGCTGTGTTTTTTGCTTTGGAGAGGGCAGCTCTCACCTGTGCATCTGTGATGTCAGGGAGGCTACACTCTGGTGGGATAGTCATTTGCTCATTTGGGGGGGGGGGTTTGCACTGAACCTATCTGCCAGGATGTTGGCAATGTCTGCGGGTTCAGTGTATTTTTGTCATTTTGCACTAACTCGGAGCATATCTGTGAGTTTTCACCCAGGTTTCTGACATAACTAAAGAAAGCCTTGTGATTATCTTTAGCGTCTTGTGCAATTTTTTTTCGAAGTTAGCCTTAGATGATTTTATGAGGGATCGTAGTTTCTTGCTAGTACTGATCAGAGTTGCCTTAACTTTCAGGGATTCTGCTCTATCATGTAGTAGCTTCCTCCTTCTGTTGTACAGCTTATTTATGGCTGGGGTCCACCAGACAGGTCTCCTGCCTTTGGAGGAGTGTGTCTTGGTTTTATTTGGGATAGCACGATCCATGCATTCCTGTAGGTATCCATAGAATGTGTTTGTAAAGGATTCTGTGGTTTGTGCCGTATTTTCCACTGGCCCTGGGGCTTTGAAGGATTCCACCTCAGTTTTGAGAAGTGGAAAGTTTGCTTTTGAGAAGTTTTTGACAGTGGTTTCCTTTGCTGGGGTGGGGATGGGATATGGATGTCCATAGTGATTAATTTATTGTCAGATCTTACCAATGAGGGGTATACCTCTGGTATGGAACATAGAGTCCCCATGTTGGTGATGATCAGGTCCAATATGTTTTCCCCTCTTTTGGGAGTGGTGACCAGTTGTTCCATAGCATTTGAGTTTATAAATTCTAGGAACCGTTGGGCTAGGGTGTTGGGGCTTGAGTAGTGCTCCCAGTCTATGTTTGGGTAGCTAAAGTCACCCAATATAATGGTGTTTGGAGAGACCTTCATATTCTCCAGTGTCTTCAGGAAAGCTGAGTGGGGTTCCTGAGTTTGGGAGGGTGGTCTGTAGCAGGCTAGAAACTGGAAGGCAGTTTTGCCCACTGTTAGTTGAACATGGATGGTCTCAGATGCTTCGTGCAGTGCCACTAGCCTGGAGGTATGAGTATCTTTGATGAATATGAATACCCTCCCTCCTCTTGTGGTTCGGTCCAAGTTTTGGGGCCAAAAAGCATGGTATGAGGTATAGCCTGGTAGTGCTGGGGTACTCTCGGGAGCCTTGAACCAGGTTTCTGTTACTGCACAGATATTGATATTCTCCATACTGAGGAGAGCCTTGAGTGCATGCATCTTGAGGTTTAGACTTCTGGCATTGAGCAGCATTACCCTTAGTTTCTTTTTCCTTGATTTGTCTAAGGAGGTGGGTTTGTCTTTTGAGCCTTGCCTAAAAATGGCACTATGGGGGTGGCAAGAGCCTTGGCCAGTATTCGAAAACCCAGGGGTGACAGGTGCAAGCTGTCCCTAGTGAAGCAACATGGCTTGTCAAGCATGTCATCCCAGGCTGACAGACACTGGATCCCCTTTGAGTGACACCAGTACTTTAGCCAATTGTTGAAATTGATCATTTTGTCTTTATACTGTGGTATCATTCTTGGTGAGGGTAAGATGCTACTCAAGGTCAGGGTCATACTGGCCTGGGCCACATGATCAGAGAGCTCCTCTATGTCTCTTTTCATGTAATCCAGGAGAGGCGTCTCAGGTCATTCACACCAGCATGGACAATGACGGAGTCATATTTGTACTTGCTTTGGAGTGACCTGAGTGCTTGTGTTATGTGGCGGATCCTGGCACCCGACAGGCAGCTTACAGTGACCTTCTCCTTGTTCAGCCTGGTGAGAGGGACGTCAGTGTGTCTGACAATAGATCACCTATTACAAGTGTATTAGGTGTGCTGTTTAGCCTTAAGGGCTGTGACTGTGTGGCACACTGACTTTGTGAACTATGTGATACGTGGGTATTGTTGTGGGGTAGCAGTTGCTTGGATGTCTGTTTTGGAGGTCTCTGTTGCTTGGGAAGATTTTTATTTAGAGCCTCCGGGTATGTTTTTGTGTGTTTATGTGTTTGGTTTGCTGTTGCGATATGTCTATGTGAGACTGGATTTGTGGTGTGTGTGATTACCTTCTCCTCCAGACTGACCATGCCAGTATTATGTTGAGAGAGCTCAGCCTCCAGTTTGGCTATATAGTTGCATCTCTCACATATATTTGAGCTTGTTGGGAAGAGGAGAGGGTGGTCTGTGTACATAAGGCAGTTGTAACATTGCCTCAAGATTCCCATATTCACCAGCTGGACTGGAGAGTAAACCTGAAACTGACCTTTGGACATGCCAGAATAGTATAAGGAATTACTTTTTGACTTGATCAAAAAGGACCAATAGGGAGCCAAATACTTAAAGGGAGTATAAGAGGGTGTAGTGCTTAAGTTTATTAGTGCTATTAGTGCTTATAAGACACTTATCTAAGCTACTGCTGGGTTTTAGAAGGAAAATAGAGTGCTTACTTTGAGATTTGGAACAGTTCTAAGGGAAAAAGTAAAGAGCAGACTTTGTGGAGCCGGGAATAGTTTCAATCTGATTAAGCGGCGCTGCCCGATGCTGCGCTATGCGCAAAAATGCGCAAAAGAGGATTTTAAGAGAGGGGGATCAAGGAGTTTGGAAATATCCCAAAATGGCCAATAAAACTACAGTTTCTAGGCAGTAACCACTCCCACAGGGGCAGACAGGCTGTTCAGTGTTTACCACTGCCACTGATGAACACAGAGACTTCCCTTTAGCCCAAACAGGCAATGGCCTCCAAGAAACTTACAAACAGTTCAGAACAGCAAATCTGCAACTGAACTTGTTTTTAAATTTCAGAAAGTGGGAAAAAAAGCAAGATTTTTTTGATTTTTTTTGTTTTGTTTAAAGATAGCAGAGATACACAAGTAGCAACAAGTTAGAACAGTGCAATAAATGACCCCACATTGAGTGCTAGGCCAGAGACAGGTAAAATGCAAGTTTTAAGAAAAAAACGATTTAAAATAAGTGCAACACAGGAAATGCAGTAAGCAGGCTCTAGATGTGTTCCAAATACAGTTCCTAATACAGATATCAAGTTTAGCAAGCTGGAAAATGCCAAGAAGTAGGCGGCAATGCAGAAATCTTAACAAATAATCTGAAGAAAAATACTTAAATCTCAAAAGTGGCTCCTTTCTTCTCTCAGCGTTTTCTCCTC